>NC_090646.1:309919519-310181417 GCF_040937935.1 Hyperolius riggenbachi | reverse complement strand
CAGGGGAGCAGGAAGCTACCGTTGCTCGCGGGGCAGCACTATTTGAAGCCTCTTCAGCCTCCATTGAAGCCTTCCCGGCCTCAGATCAGGCAGCGTCCCAAAATTATATTAAAGAGATCCTTCTCTCATTTAAATCATCACTGTTAAATGATATTGCCACCATGAACAAAGACCTACAACATGAAATAGCCAACCTGGGAGATAGAGTTGATTTAGTGGAACACAGAGCAGCCCTGATTTCGTCTGCGTATAACAAGATGGTAGATGTATCTAATACCCAGGGGGAAGATATCCAGTGGCTAAAAAGCAAGGCCTCTGACATGGAGGACAGATCAAGAAGGAACAATCTTAAGCTCAGGGGAATTCCTGAAAAAATTACCACAGGAGAACTTAAAAATTACGTTATGCAACTCACTAAAGCTGCACTCCCCAAAGTCCATGATATTGAGCTATCTATCGACAGAGCGCACAGGCTCCCAAAGCCAAAGTTCCTCCCAGACTCTGTACCAAAGGATGTGATCGTTAGATTTGTTTTCTATCAAACCAAGGATGACTTAATGCGAGCTGCGAGACACCCTAATAAGCTGCCTGACCCGTACAGTGACATTCATCTCTATGCGGACTTATCACAGGTTACCTTGCAAAAACGGAGAGATCTTCAACAATATGCTAGGGCCCTCAGAGATAACCAGATCATTTATAAATGGGGCTTCCCTACTAAACTTCTTTTTCAGGTGGATAAAAAGCTCTACTCCATCTCTTCCCCAGAAGAAGGCGACGAGACAATGCGGTCCTTGAACATCAAGATACCTCCGCTACTACATGGAATAAACAACCGGGCGTCTGCGGCAAAGATTCCCATCGAATGGCACCAAGTAAAGTACTGAGAGGCTGGGATGGAGCTCTTTTCTTGATCATTTTCGTTCTGTTACACTGTGACACCTGGACATGGACTGGTATGTAAGTCACATTTCTTATGTTTGCCCACTATGCGTGCTTCAAGCTACTCTGTTCACAACATACTGTATGGGCATACTGTTTCCCCCACCTATCCTGGTGAGCTTCTGGACTGAACTCTCACCATATGATGGTTACACAGGAACTGTTAGACAATGTCTCTTCTCTTTACTACTCTCGTGGCTATTTGGGTCTGGTAGATGTTGGACATTATTTTATACTGATTTACAGGGTCAATGCAAAGTCTTAAAAGGAGCTTTATGTGTTAAGGGCAATATTAACTACAAGCTAACAGTTACTACTTACCGACTCCGCATCAATTTGTATCAGGGGCACACATAGGTCGTGATGAATATTAATATTGTATCTATTAATGCTAGAGGATTGAATAGTGCATTTAAAAGGAAAAGGTTGTGGATGGAATTAGAACAAAGGAGGGGGAGCATATTGTTTGCCCAAGAGACGCACCTCTTACAGAAAGATATGCACTATTGCGCAAACAAGATGTTCCCCACTATGATACACAGCACATTTACAAAAACGAAGGGGAGTGTGTATGGGCTTTCACAAAGATCTTGAAGTTATAACAGATAATATCATAATAGATCCCCAATGCAGATATATTATCTTTGTAGGACAGATCAACAGGATTGCAATAACACTAGTCAATGTATACTGCCCCAATACAGCTCAAAAAAGGTTTCTACAGAAATTAATCAACAAAACTAAACAGGTTCAAAAGGGTGCACTTCTACTGGGAGGAGATATGAACGCAATTTTCTCAAAAGTTGTCTCCTCAACTAAGAACCCCAAGACCCCCCTCCTTCAATCGCTCCTCAGTTGGAATGACCTTTTTGATCCCTGGAGACTCATCAATGGTTCCCAGCGAGACTACTCTTACTTTTCACAGGTGCACAGCTCATATTCCAGAATAGATATGTTCCTAGTGGACAGAGATCTACTAAAATTAGTTATATCTGCAGATGTGGGATCCATCCTCTGGTCGGACCATGCCCCAATACAATTGAACCTTTCCTCCACCTTCCCCAAATCCTCTACTCGCCAGTGGAAACTGAATAGCTCGCTTCTCTCTGACCCAGAGGACCTTAAGGAGTTAAACAGCGAATTATCCAGTTTCCTCAAAATTAACCACACTAAGGATGTCAATATCTCCACCGTATGGGCTTCCACAAAGCCTTTATGAGAGGTCTTCTAATCAAATTAGGCTCGAGAAAAAAAAGAGAAAAAACAGCTGAATATAACTACCTTATTAATAATATTAAAAACTTAGAAAAGGTGCATAAACAGAATGCCAATGACACTACAGGTAAAGAACTTTTTCTTTTGAGACAAAAAGTCAAAAATCTCCTAGTCCATGACTTCGATTTATTACTCCAGAAAAATAAATTAAGCCACTACTCCCAATCAAATAAAGCAGGAAAATATATGGCTAACGCCATTAAATATAGACTAAGCAAAAACAGAATAACTTCAATTATTCACCCCCTTTCCAAAGAGAGAATAATGGATCCTACGAAGATTGCCAATGCCTTTAAGGATTTTTATTCTCAATTGTACAATCTCAAAAATGACCAACAAACTCCCCAACCAAATCCTCAAACGATCTCAGCATTCTTAAAATCAATCAACCTCCCTTCTATAGATAGGGACCAATTAAACAAGTTAAACGAACCCTTTACTGAGGATGAAATCTCCAAAACCATAACTGCACTTAAAAATAACAAGGCCCCAGGCCCTGACGGCCTGCCCAATGAATACCTCAACATTTTTGCCCATACCCTAACCCCAACACTCGCTGACCTATTCAATAGCTTTTCTGAGGTAAACCCTATACCTGCGGAATTTCTAGCAGCCAACATCTCAATAATCCCAAAACTAGGGAAAAATCCAGAAATCACAGCAAACTACCGTCCCATATCTTTGTTAAACTCAGATATAAAACTCTATTCCAAGATGCTGGCTGCTAGAATTATGAAAATCACCCCAACAATATTAGCGAATGATCAAGTGGGATTTACCCCAGGACGGCAGGCGACGGACGGCACGAGAAGGATGATCAATATAATAAAACACATAGAACTCTCTGGAAGGCCTTCTCTGCTCCTCTCTTTGGATGCAGAGAAGGCCTTCGATAGAGTGCATTGGGGATTCTTAGAAGCGGTTCTAGACAAATTTGGGTTTCAGGGGAGAATCAAGAATGCTATCTTAGCTCTATACTCCTCCCCCTCTGCCAAAGTGAATGCAGCAGGCTTTTTTTCGAGTAGCTTTAACATCACAAATGGCACCCGTCAAGGGTGCCCTTTGTCTCCAGTTATTTTTACTCTAATTATGGAAACAGTAGCAGAAAAATTGAGGAATGACCCTAAAATCAAGGGCACAAAAATTGGCAAGGACACCTTTCTGGTCAGTATGTTTGCTGATGATGTTATCCTCTCTTTGGAAGATCCTATTAATTCTCTACACCGAGTAACAGAAATTCTTCAGGAATTTTCAGCTGTTTCTCTATACAAATTAAATCAATCAAAGTCTATTTTAATGGGACTAAACATAAATCAATCCATTAAGAAGACCATTACCGCCAGATACCCCTTCTCATGGTCCGACTCTTCCCTACAATACTTAGGAATTCAATTAGCTGTTAAAACATCTAATCTGTTTACTCTAAACTATGTTCCGCTGCTATCGAAAATCAAAAATGAATGTGCAAATCTCTCAAAACACTCATGGACAGGAAGAATAGCTGCTTTGAAAATGTTTATTATACCGCAAATTCTCTACGTGTTCAGAACAGTTCAAATACCAGTAAAAAAAGTTTCTTTACTGACATCTCGAGGATAATTAACCAATATATATGGCAAGGGAAGAAAGCAAGAATTGCACCTAACTTCATGTCAACCCCAAGGAGAAAAGGGGGCATCGGGGCTCCCTGTATATGGTCTTATTACTTAGCTGCCAATCTTGAACCACTGAAATCCTGGTGGAACAACGACCAAAATAAAACCTGGATCAAAATAGAAACAAATACACTGAAAGCCCACCCGAGAGAAATCTTACTAGCCACAGCTCTAGGTCATAGGTATCACTATTCCAATTTCCCAACTACTTGTGCTATGCTTAAAGCCTGGGAACATTTTCTTAAATTTCCACCCAACAGTCCCAACATGTCTTCCCTAAAAATTCCAATATCCACACTATCACTATTTAGCCCAGACATCAACACTTCGCTATGGAGCAGCAAGGGTATATCATGGATAAGCGATATTTTTGACAAAGGGAAAATCATGCCATTTGCACAACTACAAACTAAATTCAAAGTACCAGCATCACACCTCTTCTTATACTATAGGGCAGTGTTTCCCAACCGCTGTTCCGCGGCACACTAGTGTGCCGCGGAACGTTGCCTGGTGTGCCGTGCTCTTATCCCCCCTCCCGCCCGTCCCTGCGGCCGCCGCTGTTATTACCTTAGCAGCGGCCGCTCTCCCCTCTCCAGACCATGTATATGCTAGCAGCGTATCTCCGGCTGCTCTGTGTGATGCACTGATGCGGAAGGAGGCAGGGCTCGGTTACCATAGTAACGGCGATACATATCGCCGTTACAGGAAGCCGCTGCCCTCCTTTCTTCCGCATCAGTGCATCACACAGAGCAGCCGGAGATACGCTGCTTGAATATACACGCGCCGGAGAGGGGAGAGCGGCCGCTGTTAACAAGGTAATAACAGCGGCGGCCGCGGGGACGGGCGGGAGGCACTAAACTGGCTATACTGGGGCACTATTCTGGGGTACTATACTGGCTATACTGGGGCACTATTCTAGCTATACTGGGGCACTATTCTGGCTATACTGGGGCACTATACTAGCTATACTGGGGGGCTATACTGGGGCACTATACTGGCTATACTGGGGCACTATACTGGGGCACTAAACTGGCTATACTGGGGCACTATTCTGGGGCACTATACTAGCTATACTGGGGCACAATACTGGCTATACTGGGGGGGCTATACTGGGGTACTATACTGGCTATACTGGGGCACTATACTAGCTATACTGGGGGGCTATACTGGGGCACTATACTGGCTATACTGGGGCACTATACTGGGGCACTAAACTGGCTATACTGGGGCACTATTCTGGGGCACTATACTAGCTATACTGGGGCACTATACTAGCTATACTGGGGCACAATACTGGCTATACTGGGGGGCTATACTGGGGTACTATACTGGCTATACTGGGGCACTATACTGGCTATACTGGGGCACTATACTAGCTATACTGGGGGGCTATACTGGGGCACTATACTGGCTATACTGGGGCACTATACTGGGGCACTAAACTGGCTATACTGGGGCACTATTCTGGGGCACTATACTAGCTATACTGGGGCACAATACTGGCTATACTGGGGGGCTATACTGGGGTACTATACTGGCTATACTGGGGCACTATACTGGCTATACTGGGGCACTATACTGAGGCAACTAAACTCCCTACACTGGGGCAACTATGCCAGCTATGCAGCCGCACCCCAGCCCCCCCCCCCATAGCGGCACTGTCCACTAGGTCGCGCAAACAACCGGGGGCCGCATCGCCCCCACCGCGCGCGCGCCGTTCCCCGGAGAAAAATTTGGTCAGACAGTGTTCCCCGGGCCGGAAAAGGTTGGGAAACACTGCTATAGGGTGAGACATATCATAACTTTGTGCAAAAAACTTCCAATTAATTTGCCAGACCATATACTGACCTTGCTAAATAGTAAAATGCACTACTCAGGTGCATTATCAGTATGGTATAATGAGCTACTACCTGATCATGAAAAAAATCTAAACAAGTATTGCACAATTTGGTCAGGGGATCTGAATACAGATTTATGCCCTACCAAGCTGTCTCGTTCTTTAAGATTTATCTTAAAGGTCTCTAGATGTAATTCACACTGGGAAACTATCCAAAAAATAGTCACTAGATGGTACCTGACCCCTAGGCGAATGGCATCCTTCTCCCATAACAGTTCTGATAAATGCTGGAAGTGCAATAATCAACCTGGTACGCTGCTCCATATGCTATGGGAATGCCCAATAATTAACCAACTATGGGGGAAGATAGACAATTTACTAAAACAAATAATAACTCGGAGGTTTAAGTTAACCCCACAACTAGCTCTGCTACTATATGGTATTGATGAGCTGACTACTGATTATAAACCGCTTATCTGTCATATAATATTCTCGGCCCTGCAACTCATAACTACAAACTGGAAATCCCAAACTCCGATTCCATTTAACCAGGTACTAGCTATTGTCAACCGCAATATGAAACTAGAGAGCTGCATTAGGAGTAGAGACCTCCAAAATAACTTAAAATTCAAAATCCCTGAGGAATGGTTGCACCTATGGGCAGAACCTGAATAAGACACAACCATCAAACCACAAGCAATCCCTACTAGCTATAGCTATCTCAAACGAGACAAGTGCCCTTCAACACAGCAGATTCAACACAACCCAGAACGAGTAGACCCTACCCTTTCCTCCTACCACCAAGATCTACCTACATGTAGCTACATCTTCTTTCCGGTTCTTCTTCTTTCTTCTCTTTTCTTTTTGTTACTTTTTCTTTTGTTACTTTTTCTTATCTATATGTTCATGAAGTTAGAACCTAGTTAGGTTAGACCCTTACCTTTCAGCTATGTGTTTGTTTTTTTTCTAATGAGCAGAATAACCTCCTGTCTACCCAAGCCCAGAGTGGCCATGAAAATTGGGAAAACAGGAAGTGTCAAACACAGCAGAATATACAATGTTCTTTTTCACTTGTTTTGTTATTGGTTTGATACAGGTATACAATCTGTCTACTATGCATGACTTCATATTTTGAATAGATCAAAACGACATGTTATCATTTGTTTCTTATGAAAAAAAATTCAATAAAAACTATTGAAACAAAAAAAAAAAAAACTTAGCAAGACAACTATGGCCAACTTGATTCTACTAAAGACCAAGGTACCAAAAATAGGAGACTTGTTCCCTGAAAATCGCCCACTGAGATCAGGCCTGCTGAATTATATGTGTCAGTAACACATATGCGTATGTATATATATATATATATATATATATATATATTACCGTCTGATAAATATACAATTTTATAGTTATCTGGGTTGAAGAAAGATGTGTGTACATAAAGTTTAACCAAAAACAAAGCACCACACTGGCCCATTTCACTGCTGATCCAGAGGAAGGCAAAAACCCTTATAGGGCATAGTGTAATTAGCCCCAGAAAGGGAAAAATTCCTTCCCGACTCCAAAATGGCAATCAGAAAAAATCCCTGGATAATCAGCACTTGGCCTTATTTAGTAATTGAGATAAAAAAAATATCAGCTCATTACATATCAACCCATTATCTAACTTACAAAAACCCTAATCCTAATCTTTACTTAAAGAATGATATAGCAAAAATAAAGGCTTTTTACTATTCAGAAAGCATTAACCCATAATGTGACTTCCAACTAACTCTCCATCTAGAATATCCTTAATATCGTAGCCCACCCCTCTAGTACTGAACCAATAGAAGTTATTTTTAGATAAACCAAGGTTTTCCCCATAGCTAATATTAATAGCTTTCCTACGGGCCCAATACACATAAAAATGTCCCACAATCCATACAATCTTCCTGGGT
The DNA here is from genome assembly GCF_040937935.1 of Hyperolius riggenbachi. Taxonomy (NCBI): domain Eukaryota; kingdom Metazoa; phylum Chordata; class Amphibia; order Anura; family Hyperoliidae; genus Hyperolius; species Hyperolius riggenbachi. Next base: position 310,173,771 of record NC_090646.1, on the reverse strand, counting down.
CTGAGATCCAGATCTTGTTCCATTCTTCAACAGATGACACAAGCAACCTTGAAACTTTTATCAGAGCACGCGTTACTGTCCACCTGATGAATAGTCTCTTTTTTCTTGGGATTCAGGACTTAGTCGAACTATTTCACCCGATACAGTGGATCCAGTAGGAAATCCTTCTGTAAAGATAGCCTCAGGATAGCCTCTGGACAGACTCCCACTGGATGGATTACCTCCGGATGGACTCAGCTCTTATCTTCCTCAGGATAGATGTCTGGCAAGTTGTTTCTGAAAGAATAAAGAAAAATGTGCGAGCATCATGTTTTTCCCAAAAATCCAATAAATTCTTTATTTTTCCTAGTACTTGTAATACTAATATTATTCATACTCTCCACCATGAACTTCAAAACATACTTAGCGGATCTTTCTATGATCCCAACGGATCTCTCGCAATACCCAGTTCGCATGAGGTCGTGTCGCTGTACCCGTGCGAGTATGTGACTCCATACATGGCAGAGAGGATAAATTCCCAATGAATTTTTACACCATAATGAATCCCCATTTTTCATTCTTCCATTACCAGTCACACTCTCATTCCATCATACCTTCCACAATCAATGTATTTAAAGAACTTAGGTGACCCTAGTGCAATATCTACCTCACTACCCCTTCTTACTACACCACTACATGAAATGACATGACACAGATCACTAGGCCTGGGCAGGGCTGGACAAACATATGTATAGACAACAGACTAACATATTCCTCCTTTCCCCCATTTGACCATACATTAAAGTTATTTTAATGTCTGGTCAGAGTTAGTAAAAGGCTATATGGCATAATATGAGCAAGGTCACAGTACGGCGGGACAGTGGCCAGCACTGTCTCCCTGTAATAGGGTTGGGTCCCCTTTCAGATTTAAAGCTACAGACATACAAAGAACATCTATAGTGTCCTTTTCCCCATAGTGCGCTTAAGGTAGACACACTTCTATAGGCACACATACAAAGAACAGCACTAGAGAGACTAGGCTGAGGCCTCCTTACTAAACAGACACTGAACTACAGAACTGAAATTAAAATCCTGTCAGAGGTAAAGCTTCTAATCCGTACACTATAAAATTAAACAGTGTATTTTTTTTCTCTCTGGAGTCTTCAGAACAGTGAAAAATCCATAAAATAATTGTCATACCAACATCAAATGATTCTGCAGTTCGTCAAAAAGTTCAAGCAAACTAAAATAAACTATTTTCTTAAGGATGAAAAAATGTACTTATTTTCCTATGCTGAGTGCAAGGATTTTGGGCTTACAAAAAAACATATATTCTTACTAAAACCACGAGTGACTTAGAGTCAGAGCCTTAAACAACTCTCTGCTAATATATGTCATTAATTACATACACACAAAGATGTTGTGTCACCCGGAGAGGAGATATTAATTTAAAGGAGATGGATTTATTAACAGGAAGAGGGGTTATTAAGGTCAAAAACCCCACTATTGGGAAATAATTCCCATAATCTAAAGGGCGATATGAAATAAACAGCAAGTGTGACCCAGAACTACACATGCGATCTTAATTGACCTAAAACTGTATACCTGTCCTGACTATTTAATATGTCCTCAATGTTTTCCATACATTTTCCCAAATGAATATGGCTTTCACAGTTTCACAATATCCACTAAAATATAAGTACAAACAGTATACAATGCATTATTTTTTCAATAGTTGCATGGCATTCAGAAATATTGAAGTTACGATAACTGTGCTTTATCAGTGTGGCTTGGAGGAGGAGCAGTTTTCTTATCAACCTCTAGATGGCGAAGAGGCTGAGAACATTTCTTCAACTGGTTGACCAGGCCAGTGAAGAATTAAATCAGACACAACTTAGTTACAAGAGCTAGTAACATTTCAAATGAGTTGCAAACAACATTAAATGCCTTCTCTGCTGCGATTTATATAAAAAATACAGCCTACCAACTATGATACAATATTCAAGAAGGAACTTATCCATGGAGAACTATTGAGTAAATCATTTGAATCTATATGCTTCAAAGTTACAAGCTATATAAATTCTGTTAAAATATGAACATTATTCTAACAAACGTATGGCAAACTACCATTACATGGGGAAATGATTTAACTCTACTCACTTGTATAAGTCTGGGTGACAAATGCCATTACTCAATTAATCCACCTTAGCCTAAGGGAATTATGGTTGTACTAAAAACTCAATTCACTTTACACAAAAAACTAAGGTAACACTGTGGCGTAGCAGCCAGTACTCTCGCCTTGCAATGTTACTCAAATCTCTGCCTGGTCAACATCTGCAAGGAGTCCGCATGTTCTCCCCGTGTCTGCATGGGTTTCCCCCAGGCACTCCAGTTTCCTCACCCAAAAAAAACACAGACAAGTCAACCGGCTCCCTTCCAAATTGACCCCAAACTATGATATATGATTTCACTATACTACCTATGAAAAAATATCAGAATCTCATTTGGACACGATATAAAAATTCCAAAAATCTATTCTGCAATATGGGAAACTTTGTTCATATACATATAGACCTGGGTGCCAGGTGGTATCAGTGAATTAATCTAATCTAATTGAAGGATACTAAGTTTCAGGAGAAAATAATGACTGCTATGTCTAACATCTAACTAAGAAAAAACTTAAGATGTTGTGTAGATAAATATGACATTTAAACTTACATTTTAAAATATTCCAAAAGGAATATATATATAAATTATTCACTGTTCCAAATAGTCTAATAATATAACTCATAAAATTCCTTTCTACTCCTATATACGTATATACGCATATTACATGTATACGTGTATACAGATATATACAGATATATTGTATTATTCAGAAAGGCTTTTAAATGCATTTTTTCTCTGCTTTAGTAGTGAGGAATGAGAAAGTAGTACGTTAGTTCCTCTTTTTTTTCTTCTGGCAGAAAAAAAACCCACAAGCAGGTGTTTTGTGCAGCCACCCGGAAACACCAATTAAAGAGAAAAAATGAATCTTTTGTCACAGAACCAGACCTATCTCGATACAATTTAACTCTTTTATTTCTAACTATTAAGAATACATCCGTATATATGCAGAAATCATTATTAACAGAGAAAAAGAGATAAGAATACTACTATTTCATAAGGCAAATATCCCTGACATTTCTTCATACATACGGACACATATGTTTCCTAATTAATCTAATGTTTAATGTTAAACCCTATTAGAGTAAAAAGTAATAAACTTTTTACTTCCTAATTTCTCTCCTCATTTTACTTAAATTTAACGGGAAATTCTAACACTATTTAATAAAACACCTTAAGTATTTCTGATTATTTCACAATTACATCTGCATTTATCTAAAAATCATTACCCATAGTTTCAACACATACTTTCACGGGTGCCCAGTGACGTAACTAAGGAGCTGCGGGCCCTGGTGTAGGTTTTACATTAGGGCCCCCCCCCCAAGAACTCTATACATAGCAATTTATACAGCACATTAAAACTTGCAAAGGACAAACACAGTGTCAGGGGTGCAAGAAGGGGATTGGGAACAGTGTGTTAAGGATTGTTACTGTTCAAAACATCTATAGAAGTGATTATTACCACTACAGGACCAATAGAGAGTTAATACTGTGATAGAGATTGGACCCCTCGGGGCCCCTCTGAACCAAGGGCCCTGGTGTGGCCACTACCTCTGTACCCCCTATTGTTACGTCCCTGCGGGTATCACCTTTCTACCATACATATCACAAACATGTACTCAATACAATCTCTCAATTTACACACATATGTGTCAATTTGTACACAATACATATGAATACATTATGATACATGTTATTGTATAACTATACCCTAATTTACAGGAATTAATTACATTACTGTATTTCTGAAATGTTTCTCTTACAGAAAAGCTTATATTAAATGACACATGCATAATTCAGATAATTTTAATGATCGGTCATCTACAAAAACTCAGTATAACAGATTTTTCCAAAGATGGTATCTGAAACCAGTTTGTACGTACATAGAATTTATAACTGGCGATTTTAGTAAGTGACCGCTCTCATCTGAATTCCATGAGTGTCCCCAATATTAATTTTACTAATCATCAGAAATACAGTAAGGATCTTATAACATCGCTGGCGCAACCCATAGACGGAGAACAGACATAAAACACACATTACTAGTCAAGATTTACACACAAACAAGACAGACTTGGACATATATAATTCTAATCACCGTTAGACATAGTTCTTTAACCAATTGTATATGGGTTGAACTATTATTCCTTTCTCCCCCCCCCCCCCCCCCCCCAAGGGAATGACAGCCCAAGACTAATATAATATATTATATTCTACCCAAAGATGAACAAAATATTTTTCTTCCAGATATTCTGGCAACACAAAGGTTCATAAATTTCATCTATATTAGGGATTGGGATAGGAAACATTTTGACAATATTTTGACCCATTGATCTAATTCCAGTTTTATACTGTAATTTATTGGCCCTCTATTAAATCTATGTGTCAAATACAAATATAAGATATTGCCGTACCAATAGACAATTCTTATCTAGATAAATTATAATTTATATATTTTTCAAATTTATCAACACTATTTTTATCAATAACTAATATTTATCAATAATTCTATCTATAATTCTCATCTCATGAGAACAAAACAAACTTTGTCTAGGGATTTTATCGTTCTACAACCTCACTAAACCCAAACTGTTTCTTAGAATTGAATAACTTTTTTCTTAACCTTACTAATAAAACAGATTATTATTTACAAAACAAACACAGACAAATAATCCAAAACATCTGAATCTTATCTGACATTATAAAAACCTTACAAAAATAACCTATAATAAACCCATTCAAAACCTAAGAAGAACTACAAGTACCCAGAAATCCATACCATATGGTGCCCTGTTCATTTCCCAAATGAACCCTATTTTCTTGCCAAAAGAAAATTTATTTATTGAAGTTGATCAGACTTCAAATTTGCTAGATTTTTCCCCAAAAATCTATATTTCCCTTAGACCTACTAAGAGAAGTGTAATAGACTTACCAAAAGCCTTCTCCCTAATAATTTTTTTTTTTATTAAACTAAGGCCTTCTAAAAACCTTATAATCTATATAATTAAAATTATACTATCAAAAAACACAAACTCCAAAACCGGATTCGTTTTGGTATCAACAGAAATTTCACATAAATAATATAGACACCTCTCTCCTTAAAAAAAATAAAAAGAGAAGTATAGTCATATTACCTACGTGAACTCTGAAGAAGACCATCCGCGGCGAGCCCTCAGCTGAAAGGAGTCGTATCTATTTAAGTTCATGTCAGATATCAGATGCTTTAGACTACTTCACTTCCTGGCACCAGGACATAAAATGGTTAACAGAACACACAGACACAGGAGATGTGAGCACAAATTATGCTAGCTTTTTACTTCAGCTGCTTTCCTTATATCCTACTCAATACAGGGTTTTGCTCATGCGCAGTATATCATCATATGTCACCATAATTACAGAAAGTCATGTGATTTACGAGAATTAACACAGTTCAATGATCACGGGGAAAACATGTTATTTATGACTTTCCAGGTGTCCCCATTTGGGGCACTTATGGGTTTTGCCCAGCAAGAAGAATTTGGCTATTCTCTATTCCATGCAGCCAGCTCTTCCTGCACAGATGTGTGTGGGTGGCTGATTCTTCTATAGACACATTAATATCACATTGATCAGATACATGTATGCTTGTATATGAAATTGATCTATATACTATACTATATACTAATATATATATATATATATATATATATATATATATACATACATATATACCTACATATCCTTTCAGTTCCCACTTCAAACCATACCATTATTACTAAAGCACCGAGACATACGGGAGTTAGAAAGAGCAAAAGCACGATTCCTATGGGCTGGAAAGAAACATAGGATAGCACTATATAAACTACAAGTACCCAAGATGTGGGCGGGATTAGGGGTACCACACATTCGAAACTATAATCTAGCTTGTCTTTTTAGACATGTAAAAGATTGGATATGTGGTACCCAGACATTTTCAAATATAGACTTAGAAAAATCTTTCATGGAACCATGGTCGCTAGCTGCGCTTTTACATACAAGCTACCCTAAACTACCAATCAAAGCCAAACATAGTGGGATGATTAGAGACACGTGGGCAACTTGGAAAGAAGTGAGGAAATGCTTTAATTTACATTCTCAGGTTTCCAAATACATGCCTCTTTGGGGAAACCCGGGCTTCCCTGCAAGCCTGTCACATCATGGTTTCGCAATATGGGAAGATAAAGGAATAAAAACACTAGGGCATCTCTTTCATCTAAGTGAGGGAAAATGGAAAACCTTTAATGAACTCAGATCAGAGTTTAATCTCCCCAAACACCACTTTTTGTATTATGCTCAAATTAAATCTTACATCTCAAGTCTATCGAGAGATCTATCCAAAGAACAAAACTTTAATGAATTTGATGCCTTTCTTGCACCTGGACGAATTAAGCTCTCTCTGGCCAGCATACAACAAAATCTGTCCAAGATACATCTGGAAATTCATGCCACCAAAAACCTCAAAGCATGGCTAAAGGAGATCAATGACCAAGAAGTCATGATGAAGATAATTGAAGGAAATCTTATATACAGACAAATATTCAAAAATGAAGTTTGGAGGGAGACCCATTACAAACTCATACATAGGGCAAAATACGCCTTTGATATCAAGTACAAACATCCACCAGCCAACTACATCCCTAATTGCCCTAAGTGTCAGTTCCCTCAGGTGGATCTGTTCCATTGCGTCTGGGAGTGCAATATTATCAAAACATTTTGGAAAGAGATAAACAAATATATAAATCTGGTATGCAGGAAAGATATACCAATCATACCGCAAACGTATTTGTTCCACTTTGAAGACACAAAAAAACAGCAGGAAGACGATACCAGAAATTCACAAAGTAAACTGACTGTACTGGGACATATAATACTTGCAGCAGCAAAGAAAACAATATACAATAAATGGATTTATTCTTCTCACCCCACGGTGTGGGATGTAAAGCAAGAACTCCTACATTTATTCACAATTGACAAACTGGACGCATGGACAAATACTGAGAAAAAAGCAAAAGCATTTTTCAAAAAGTGGAAAAGTTATATAGAGGCTAGTTTCTCTAGGGAAGACATCCAAAATATTGTCAGACCATTTAAATATTCCACATGGTATGCCACACTAGACATACTGGGTCAACTGGGACTGTTAAAAATAACAGAATGATATAGAGGAACAGTGGAAAAAAAGGGGGGAGAGGGAAAGGGGAGGAGGGAAGAGGGAAGATTTATTTTGTTTTAGCGGGATTAGGGGAGGGATAAAGGGAAAGGGGGGTGGAGGGTCTACAGTCCTATGGCTCTCTAAAAATATTCATACGGAAGTAATGTTGACATACACTTGTTATCACAATTCATTCCATAAGATGTTATCAAAGTTGAATGTTACTGCAGTACATCTAATCTGTATTGTGAGAGATATAAAATCAATAAAATCTTGTTGAAAAAAAAAAAAAAATTATTTAAAAGTGGACTGATCTTTGTTTCCATGTAGTGTTATCTACCAGATTAGCCGCTCTAAGAAACAATTTTTCTATATGTCTCAAGTTTATACTGTTCTACTGTCTTGACCATTTGCACTATGTGAACGGACAATTATTTTTATTGTACTGCCTATATTTCAGTCTAATAAAAAATTTGTTAAAAAAAAAAAAAAAAACAGGCAAAGGTCAGCAACAGATTGGGTTTTTGGACAGGCAAGGGTTTGGCAACAAGTTGGTTTCTCATGCAAGCATTTGTCAGCAACAGATTGGGAAGTCGTACATAGCAGATGTCAGCAACAGATTGGGTAGTCAGGCAGGCGAAGGTTGCACTCTACAGACTTAAATAGGATGTTTGGCGCATATGGCGTAGTGCATCACGCGTACGTGCAATAGTATGTGGTAACAAAGAACATCTTCACTGGGCCGTGTATACAAGGTTCACAACAACACCCTATGGTGCCATCATTTACACCTCGCAATGCTGCGCACATGAGAGACCTCCATGCATAAAGGCCCACCGGGATCCACTAGGATGTCTGCCAGCATCAGTACATACCAGGACAGGACAGGAAACTGACTGTGACAAAAAAGAATTTGTCAATGCACTGCCTTGGAACATGGTCTCGATAGAGGGTCTGGACAAAAAAAAATTCTCATCCACTGATAAAGCCAAATGTAGTGGTGTTTAACCTCTACCCTACTTATTTCCACTAAACAAACAGAGCAATTTTCTACATTTTACACTTCTCCCATTCATTCCCTAATAACTTTATCACTACTTATCACACCTAAATGATCTATATAATGGAAAATATAACTATTTATGTTTTTACTGATTACAGTTTGAAGATAAACAGTGCCACTGTATAAAAAGACTTCATGTTTTAGTAATCTATTTATCCCCTTTATTTTAAAGCTTAAATTATGTTGCTGGTACAAAGTATGGCGAAGATATGTTATTTTGAAATAAAGGATTTTTTTTTTTTACGTGTGTACTTTTTTCCACTTGTACTGAATAAATAATGAAAAGTTTATAATTGGCTAACCATCAGGAAAAATGACACAACTGACATCAACTGTAGACATGTAGGGCTATTCAATCATAGGTAATTGTTAATATACAGATCTTTTAGGTTTGGCTGAAATGTTCCCAAATATAACCAAAATTTTGAAAGCAACTTTTTTTTCCAGTTTTATATTTAACTTGTCACAGTTTTTTTTTTAGATGGCAGCAGCCTCAACTTAACCCCCCCCCCCCCCCCCAAAAAAAAATGGTACCCCATATGCCTGATTTTATTCTACACATGTCGGCATAGTACGCTGTTAAACCACTTCACATCTAGACCACATTTCCTGCTTATGGACAGAGCAGTTTTGACACCCCTCCCAAAGGTAGTCAGATGTGCCTGCCTCCCTACCCCCCAAAAGGTGGCCAGATGTGCTTCCCTATTTCCTCCTTTCCCCCCAAAGGTAGGCAGGTGTGCATCCCTTCCCCCCCCCCCCCACCCCCGAAGGTAGCCAGGTGTACCTCCCTGTTTCTCCTCCCAAAGGTGGCCAAGTGTACCTCCCTATCCCTCCCCCCCTCCCCAAGGTAGTGAGATGTGCCTCCCTATTCCCGCCCCCCAAAAAAGAAATGTAGCCAGGTGTTTCATCGGGTGCCCTGTCACAAGCCTAAAGTTCTGGCAATCAGTATAGGGAAGAAGCAGGTCTTAAATAGTCCATGTGAAAGTAAACACAGGATGCAGCTGGTGGTAAGTAATTGCAATAAACTCCTGAACCACCCACAGGCCAGATCAGGAACTGCAAGTCCTTGTGAGTACCTGCTGGTGGATTGTAGAACTGCAGGCAGGGGCATAGCTAGAAATCACTGGGCCTCCCTGTGAAACTTTGGATGGGGCCCCGACCCCCCAGGTCCCTGACTGCTGAGAGCCAATGTTATTCAATTGTTAGTGCACACTTGAATATGTTTTCCCCATGCAGATAAAAACTGACAGCAGTGAAGAACTGGGAGCATTTTCTCTATCAATTACATTAGCTTCTGTGATAAAACGTGCATGTTTTCACACATACAGACACACATGGGGCTTGATTCACTAAACCGTGATGACTCCTATCACGGCCGCTGTAGCGTTTTTGCGCACGGAAATGTGCGATTGCGCACGGAAATACAGGATTGCATGCAAAAACGCTAGCGCGGCCGTGATATGAGTTATCACGGTTTAGGGCCCTTTTACACTTAATCAGTTGCTTTCAGTTAAAACGGAAAGAAAACTGATTTTCAAAGTTATGCCCATGTTTTCCTATGGCACCTTTCACACTTAACGCATTTTAACTGAAATCTTCTTCCCAATGCACTGCTATGGAAAAAACGAGTACCTATGCGCACTAATGTGTACTAACGCACACGAACGCATACCAACTGATTAAGTGTAAACGGGGCCTAAGTGAATCAAGCCCATGGTGTGCAGAAAATGCATACAGAAAACCGACAGACGAGTGTACTCCCAGCCTCCTTATTACACTCACTCTGTCTATCTCTGATGGAGCAGAACTGGCTCTGCAGACTTCTCCAGCACCACTACAGTACAGAGCACTTGGGGAGGGGTAGAAGGGCTGGGGTTAGAGAAGCACTGTACACAAGACCCTGCTGCACACTAAATAGGGACTGTCTACAAATCTTTGTCTGCAAAAATGTTTCCTTATCAGTGGCTGAGCAGATGCAGTAATTCAAACAATTGTACAGAGAACAGAACGCTTTTTCCCTCCATGCCCTTAGTTGTCAGTCTCTCAGGACAGGGAAAAGAAACGTCTCCCCCCATGGGCCCCCTGCAGCTTTTGCCCCCCCCCCAGCGGATGCATCCCTTGCAGGGTCTATTGTTACGCCCCTGACTGCAGGTTGGTTCAAAAGTCCATCAAGACCTTTGCTGGTGGCACAATGAAAGTTATGGGCATTGCATGCCAATACTGCCACCAGAAGGCAGGATCATGCATTACACAGTTCCGAACAGCTCCCCACCCCCATGCAGAGATTGGGCAGCAGGAGGAAAGCATTAGGCAATTAGGATCATTCACCTGTCCTTATTCCAGCGACGATCATGATCTTCTCCGTACACTACTGCTGTTAGCCTATTTGTGCTGAATGGATCAGGTTTTGTCTTGATGACGTCATCAAGACAGGACCCAATCCATTCGGCATAGCAAGGTTGACAGCGGTAGTGTACAGAGGGAAGCCGATCGGTGCAGGAACAGGACTGGTGATAGTACTTTATTGCCTGCTCATACGTGATCACAGCAATTGGGGAGGGAAAGGGGTTAATTACAGGGGATCACGCAGGGATGGGGGGATCAGACCCCCAGGAGGGGATCACTGGTTAGTGTAGGTAGTGGGAGAGGGGCTAATGAGCCCTGGTGCGTGCTTGCACGTGCGCTGTGATCGTTAATAGCTACAGACTTATATTCACATAGTGTATATTTTACAGTAGCTATGCACTGACGTGAATATTCTGTAGCTGGGAAGTAAAAACATTTTCTGGCCCGAGTCCTCTATTGGTACTTTCTAACAATGCTAATTTCATATCTGGCTGTGAAAAGAACTCCTGTAAGGCTTGATAGGTTATGTCCACAATCAGTCTCTATACCCCAATCTAGTGCCATGACTCTGAGTCTGGCTCATGGTCTTCACCTATAGACAAGCCCCCGCATGAACAGGAAACTTTATTTGTCTCCTGACTATGGTCACCACCAGGTCTTAACATGCAAGGTATACAGACTGAAGTAGAGTGGACAATAACCCCCTATAGACCCACTGAGGCAAGTATCAACAGAGTTCAAGAGTTCACAAGTGTCAAACTGTAATAGTACCTTAATGATGAGGATGAGGCCCACAACGGTGATAGGCATTAAGCAGATCCAGTGACAGGTAATGGTTGATCCAAGCAGTAAGCAAGAGTAAGAGTGTCTAGGTAACAAGCAGAGGTCAGTCCAGGCAGCAGGCAAGAGTATCCAGGTAACAAGCAAAGGTCGGTCCAGGCAGCAGGCAAGAGTATTCAGGTAACAAGCAGAGGTTGGTCCAGGCAGCAGGCAAGAGTATCCAGGTAACAAGCAGAGGTCAGTTCAGGCAGCAGACAAGAATGGTCGAGAAACAAGCCAAGGGTCACATTCCAGATAAACTATATTAGTAAGTGAGCACCGAGCAACTAGCCACAGCTATGCAATCACATGCGATGACTGGGAGATCTCAGTACGTTTAAATACAACTCTCATCCAATCAGACAGCAGCACATCCTGCCTAAGTGTCAGCTGTAACATCAGCAGACACTGCGCTGTCAGCTGACCGCAGTCAGCTGACTACTGTTTACCCTTGTGGAGGGTGCCTATCAGGAAGTGTGGCCTGTGTTCCAGCCATCACTTCATCAGTGGGGAACAAGCGCAGAGACCCGGAATTGGAGGTCTCAGCCCGGTTCTCGGTACAACTTTCAGCATAAAACAAATAAGTTCCTTACACCTCCAAAGTTGGATTGGAGACAGTAGGCTGATTGATGGTATTAGAATTCTTGACTTTGTGTCTTCTACTCAGTCCCGCTCTTTAAGTCCTTCCACATCTAGCTTAATTAGGGTGCCCAAGTATAGGTTACCACAGCTTATCCAGCTTTTGCAGGAAGACTTGATGTTGATGAACTAGATTCATATTCATTTAGTGTGGACAGTATTACAGTGGAGCGCCAATACACCACAATTTGTTCCTATAGTTTACCACAATATAAGTAGCCAGAGGGCCCCCAACTCTTAGGGTTCCCCCCAATGCTACCTAATCCTAAAATTGCCTAGTGGTGCCTACCCTTAACTTCCCCCCGCCCCTATCTCTACGGACACCACCAACCCCCTGCTGCTTAACCCTGATGTAAATAGCCGCCGCAATCAGTGGAAATTGCTATTTACCTGGCACCCGCTATCTTATTGCACCCGAAATACTGTTAATAGCTGCTAATTAAAGGGACACTGTAGGGGGGTCGGGGGAAAATGAGTTGAACGTACCTGGGGCTTCTAATGGTCCCCCGCAGACATCCTGTGCCCGCGCAGCCACTCATCGATGCTCCGGCCCCGCCTCTGGTTCACTTCTTTAATTTCAGCCTTTACAGTCTGAAAACCATTGCGCCTGCGTTGCCGTGTCCTCGATCCCACTGATGTCACCAGGAGCATACTGCGCAGGACCAGTATGGTCTGTGTCTGCGCAGTCCGCTCCTGGTGACATCAGCGGTATTGAGGACATGGCAACGCAGGCGCAGTGGTTTTCAGACTTTAAAGTCTGAAATTCCAGACGTGAACCGGAGGCGGGGCCGGAGCATCGGTGAGTGGCTGTGCGGGCACAGGATGTCTACGGGTAACCGTTAGAAGCCTCGGGTAAGTTCAACTCATTTTCCCCCGACCCCCCCTACAGTATTCCTTTAAGGCTATTAACATGTTGCTTGCTTCGGTAGCATAAAGTTTTTAAAGCACACCTGTACCAAAAAAAAAAAAATTACTTATCTGGAGCTTTACTTTACTTATCTTTGAGGCCCACTCTCATAGTGCGTCAGGTCCCTCAGCGTCCTCTGGGCGCCCTCCTTTCTCCCACTGTCAGCTCCTCCTCCAGCTGGTGTGAGGAGCGAGGAAATAACAAGCCGCCAGCGGGATCGGGAGATACAGCAGGACGCCGCATGCAGATTACCCCAATAGCGCCCGGGTGTACGGCTGAGATTTATGTTATAGGTGAAAAACCCTCAAAGTGATGTAAGTGTAATTTCATATAGCACGAGGAGCTTTCAGCTGTACAGTATTACACGATGGCATTTTGTTTTTAATATTTTTTTGCATGGCCTGAATTAAACTTGACGTTTGATGTGATGAAGACATGCTGACTCTTACATTGCTGGATAAACCGATGTGGTTTATATTGAACACGCACTAGATCCACCTGGTTTGTGAGGTGGCAACAATCTGGTGAGCCCCCTCACTGTTGGTGGGGGGTCTTCTGTCTGAGTATCCAGGTGTGGTGTTCTGATTCATGGGAATTTGTACTATTTCATACCGGGGCTGCTTCTTTGTATGTTTGACTTTTATACACAGAGTCAGTGTGTTTATATCACTTAGGATTTCTATGTGTGATGAGCGCAGCTGGAAACTGACAACTGTGTTTTACTCAGGTTCCATCTGGGAACTTTCTAACGCTGCAAACCCTTTGTATATCATGCTTACATTTATTAGGTGGACTTTATAAGGTGGCACAGTTTTTATTTTATTACAGTCTTAGATAAAATTTAATGTTGATAAATGTAAAGTATAAATCACTTGTGAGTACAGTTTTGGGCACCACACCATAAAAAGGACATTGACCTTCTGGAACGGGTACAAAGACGGGCAAGTAAATTAATCAGAGGAATGGAAGATCTCACTTACCAAGAAAGGTTGGACAAACTGGATTTATTTAGCTTGGAAAAAAAGGCGACTGAAAGATGACCTGATTAACGTGTATAAATACATCAGTGGGCCATACAAAAGCTTGGCAGATTAGCTTTTTGTCCCTAGGGTTGTACGACGGACAAGGGGACATGATTTGCGTGTGGAGGAAAAAAGTTTTTGCCACCTATTAGAAAGGGTCCTTCACAGTGAGAGTGGTTAAAAATCTGGAACATCTTACTTCAGGAAGTAGTTATGGCAAACTCTATATCTGCATTTAACGGCTTTAGGATCATAGCCTTTACCCCCCCCCCCCCCTCAGTGACCAGGCTATTTTTTACAATTTAGTGCTCTGCAGCTTTAAAAGCTCGCTGCAGAGCCATAATACTGAGTGAACACACTCATAGCCTTTACCTCCCCCCCCCCCCCCTAGTGACCAGGCTATTTTTTTTAAATTTAGTGATCTGCAGCTTTAAAGCTTGCTGCAGAGCCATAACACTGAGTAACACACGCCATAACACCCCCCCCCCCCTTCTGCCCACCAACAGAGATTTCTGTTGGTGGGCTCTGATCGCTACCGCAAAGTTTGTTTGTTTTTTTAATAAATCTGTCTATTTTTTGGTATCAATATTTTTATTGATTTTATAACAATACAACAGGAGAAGAACAAATTGAACAGTTGTACATATATGATACAGTCAAAACGGATCTTGACTTGAGAACAATCTGGCAGCCCGTGGCAACATATACCAGAAAGGTCGAGCCTGAGCATATGGCATGTACAATTGTAACCTTTAACGAAGAACAAGAACATAAAGCTTGGTCCTGAAAGGCCCCACTGCTACCAGTCCTGGGCACCAATTCTTGCAGGTAGGACTAAGTGAGGGGGAGAAGGGCTAGCCGCCCATCCACCCTCCATGTTCCCTGCCCCCTGACCAGGGGACACGGCCAAAGAGGAGGAAAGGAAGGGACATGGGGAAGAAGGAGAAGAGAAAAAGAGAAAAGAGGAGGAAGAAGAGATAGAGTCCAAGGGAGTCAATATGTTGTAAATAGATCGGCGTCCGTACCTGGGTACTCGAGATCTATCCAGGGTTGCCATATTCGGAGGAATTTGTTATGGGTGTTGCGCAGGATGCTTGTTAGTTTCTCATTAACCATGAATTCTGACATGCGTGCTTTGACCTCAGAGAAATTTGAGGGCGTTTTTTTCCAATTTTTTTGCTATTGTCATTTTAGCCGACAGGAAGAGAAAGGAAGCAAGTTTATTTTGATTAATTGTAAGGCCATTGATCTTACCGTGGAAGAGAACAATACACGGGTCCTTTTGTATGGTGATGTGAAAGAGGGACTGTAAGAGGCCAAAGACCCTGCTCCAAAAGCGGGTGAGGCGCGGACACTTCCACCAGATATGGTACATTGTACTCTCCCTTCCACAGCCTCTGAAACATTTAGAGTCGATAGCCGAAGAAAGTTTATGGAGCCTGGAGGGGACTAAGTACCACCTAGTTAATACTTTATATGCAGATTCTATAGCGTATACATTCGTAGAGCAGCTAGCTATGCGAGACCAACAGTCTGACCAGTCTTCGCTGTCCCTGTGAAGACCTAGTTCTTTTTCCCAACCAGAGATATAGGGGTGTAGTCTGGCGGACTCTGGGCGGGAGAGTCTAGAGTAAATTGTAGAGATTGAACCGGGGCCAGATGGATTTCTGAGGCACATATTCTCGAAGAAGGAGGTCAGTAATGGAAATTCTCTATCTCGTGTGAGAGTGGAGATCCAGTGCTTTATCTGCAGGAATCTGAAGTGTTCCTGTGAGGGAGGGTCATATTTATCCTTAATATCTGTCCAGGAGAGGAGGCCCCTACCGGACAGAAAGTTTTTGACTAGAAGGAGTTGGTGGTCTGCCCACCATTTGAAAGAGTCAGGATTATTATAACCCGGTGGGAAAAGAGGATTATGTAAAATTGAGCATAAGGGTAAATGCGGGGATTGTAAGCCTCCTGAGTACCTGAATGTGTCCCAGATATTTAGGTCTGAGGAAAGAAAGGGGCTTAGTTGTTTTGGTCTCGCTTGTTTGGGGATCCATAGAAAAGTGTGCAACTTGATGGGGTGACAATCGGGGATGTGTAGGAAGGTCCAGAGTGGGGCATCTTGCACTTTGTAGAGAGATAGCAGGCGAGCTGCTGTAGCTGCTCTATAATATAGGAGAAGATCAGGGACTCCTAGACCTCCATCATATCTGTGAGCTAATAGGGTGGATTTTTTTTAATTCTGGACCGCTTACCGGCCCAAATGAAGGTTAGTATCTTGTTCTGAAGTAGTCGTATAAAGTGGGGCGGAGCACGGGCAGGAAGCGTCCGGAACAAGTATAAAATCTTTGGCAGTATAGACATTTTTATAGCGTTAATCCTGCCAAACATAGATAATGGCAATTGGGACCAATTTGTTATCAGTGCTGA
This sequence comes from Hyperolius riggenbachi, assembly GCF_040937935.1. NCBI lineage: Eukaryota > Metazoa > Chordata > Amphibia > Anura > Hyperoliidae > Hyperolius > Hyperolius riggenbachi. The sequence goes on along the minus strand of NC_090646.1, from coordinate 310,157,242 downwards.
GATTTGTTTGAGTAGGGGGGGGATAGTTATGTTCAAATAAGGAATCGAGCCTGGGTGTTAGGGTAACACCTAAGTACGGTATAGAATTGGCCCATTGAAAGTCTAGGATTGAGGAGACTTCTTCTTTAAGGGCGGAGCTTAAGGTTATGTTCATGGCCAATGATTTCTGGGTGTTGATAGTGAGGCCTGATATGTATGAAAACCCTTTCAGAAGGGCTAATAGGTTGGGGATAGAGGTCAAAGGCTGGGTAACAGCAATGAGCATATCATCTGCAAATAGCAGAGCTTTGTGGTGGATTCCAGCGTATTCTATGCCTGAGATGTTTTCCTGCTGCCTAATGGCTATGGCTAGCGGCTCCAGGGCTAAGATGAAGAGCAGGGGCGAGAGGGGGCACCCCTGTCTAGTGCCCCTTTGTATTTGGAAATGTTTGGAGGCATGGCCCATGTATCTAACGTTAGCAGTAGGTGTGGAATAAAGCATTTTGATCCAGCTGAGGAAGTGGGGGCCGAAGCCCCACTTGGTCAGGGCATATTCTAAGTAGCTCCATGAGAGGGTATCAAAGGCTTTGTATACGTCTAGTGATAGAAGTAGGCCTGGTATTTTACGGGAGTGAAGGAAGTGGATTAGATGTGCTGCTCGTCTGGTATTGTCGCTGGCTTGTCTGCCTGGCACAAATCCCACTTGGTCTTTATGTATGACCTGAGGGAGAAAAGAGTTTAATCTATTTGCCAAAATTTTCCCTAGAATTTTACGGTCTGTGTTGATAAGCGAGATAGGGCGGAATTGATGGGCCTGCGGGGTTGGCTGTTCAGTTTTGGGTATCATCGAAACTGTGGCCTGCAACATGGAGGTTGGGGGTGTCGAGGCACTGCGTAGTGCGTTAAAGCATGATGCCAAGGTGGGGGCCAGCAGGTCTGCGTATTTGCGGTAGTATGTACCTGAAAATCCATCCGGCCCCGGTGTTTTGTTTGGTTTTAGAGACTTGATTGCCTCCAAAACGTCTACAGTTGAGATCTCTGAGTTAAGGGTTTCAATGTTCGGCTGTGGAAGGGAGGGCAACGGGAGGTTTGAGAAGAAATTGTTGACTGTTTCTCTAGGAAAGGGTGAGGATTGCGTGTATAACTTAGAGAGAAAGGAGGAAAAGATGTCAGTAATAGTTTTGGGATTGGCCGTAACTGTGCCCGACCGTGTGCGGATCCTATGGATGGGTGTGACAGGGGGTCTGTTCTTTAGTCTGCGAGCTAAGGGAATAAGGGGTTTGTTAGCATAAAAGTAATAGAACTGACACCTCCATCGAAGTTGTTTTTCTACTTGTTCGCTGAGCAATAGGTCTAGTTCTGTCCTGGCTTTATTTCTTAGGACTCTGTTGGCTGCAGAGGAGTTAGGTTTCCACCGCTCCTCTAAGAGTTCCAGTTTGGCCTGTGCTTCTCTAATTTTGTGAAGTCTTTTGCGTTTAAGAGAGGATGCTAAGCTTATGAGGTGGCCTCTCATCGTCGCTTTGTGCGCTTCCCACAGTGTGTATGGGGAAGTCACTGATCCTTGATTTTCAGTGAAAAAGTGTGAGAGATGTTGCCTAATTTGGTCTGAGTGTACCTGTTGGGAGAGAAGGGGGTCGTTGAGTCTCCAGGAGTAGTCAGTTCCCCTCGGTATGAATGATAAACATGTTAGGGAGACCGGGGAATGGTCAGACCATGTCACTGTGAGGATTTTAGTTTCTGTAATGTTTGGGATGATTGATTAAGGTACAAAAAAATGATCTATTCGACTAAAGCTGTCGTGGGCATAAGAATAGAAAGTGTAGTCTCGTGAGAGGGGGTGGAGTTCCCTCCATATATCTATGAGTGTGTATTTGGAAAATTGTTGTGCGATTTTCGGGCCTGTGGGGCATGGGGGTGAATGCGAAGACTGGGATTGGATGTTTGGTCTATACCTATCCAGGTTGTGGTCTAATGCCACGTTAGTGTCTCCAGCCACTATGGCGGTTCCTTTTTTGTGGTGAGAGATTAACTGTAGCAAGTGACTGAAAAATTGTTCCTGGCGTGAGTTAGGGGCATAGTAATTTACTATTGTTAGTTCTTGGTCATATAACTGGCCAACTAGTAGTAGGTATCTGCCTTCAGGGTCTGCTATCCGTTTTTCGCAGTGAAATGGGAGGCCTTTTTTGAAGCAGGTGAGGACTCCTTTAGTTCTGCCCTGTGCACAAGCTGTGTAGAATTCAGCAAAATGTTTACTCATGAATTTCAGGCAGGAGGAAATGGCCAATCTGGTTTCCTGCAGCAGGATAATGTCTGCTCGGCAGGATTTGTAGTATTGAAATGCTTTCGAACGTTTTCGTGGAACACCAAATCCCTGGACGTTGTATGAAATGAAACGGAGTGGGTTAGACGCCATGTTTAATTATTCGTTGGTCTGTGCCCCTATTGCTCCCAAGGACCCCAGTGGACTCAAGAATGAGAAGATAGATAGAAAGAAGAAGAAAGGGTAGAGAGGTAGAAAGAGTGAGGGAAGGGATGATGGTCAGGATTAGGGAATAAACAAGAAAGCACCAGAGAGCCTCCCGAGATGACTCTAGGTCATGATTGGGAGCCATGGTGGGGGTCGCAACTGCCAGCTGCATGGTTGGGGAATTGAGGTGGGAATGTCTGAACATTCCCAAAGTGGGGAGGCAATCCGATTGATTAACATCCCATGCGCCAGGAGCGGCTTAGAGAGGCGAGATCTAGGTGTGCTACAACCTAGAGTTGTTAGAGGCCCATACTGGTCAGCCCGATAATTTATACGCTAGGAGGGTATGCATACGAGTGTGCCTCAGTATCGGGGTGGTAAGGAAAGGAGAGGGGGGGGGGGGGGGTTGGGAGGGAAGTTGGGTGGGGTGGGAGGCACAATCATATGCATGCTTAAACGGGTGGTACATATCCGGCATGACATTTTACACTAGCCCCTTATCTAGGGTGGGATCACGGGCAATTGTACTAGGCGGAGTAATGGTTCTATGTGGGTGGCGCACCATTAACAGGTCACATCTGAAAAGATTAACAGGTGGGATTTGTCTATTCATTATTTATTTCCTTATTATTTGGTCCTATGATTCGAGAAGGTGAGTGGCATCTTGGTCAATCACCTGGATCAAATACATAGATAAGGCTGTCAAACAAAGGGTGATTGAGAGAGGGGGTAGTTCACCAAAGTATAGCTTGGTGTATAGAAACCTATGCTCCTTGAGGTACCCTGCGTGTGTTTTGCTGGATAGTCACTCTCGGAAATATGAGCGACACCACATCTGGGTAGAGGACTGTAATGCACAGCTCCTCCTTCTCTTTGAGTAAATTTGCTTTCTGTGCGTATGACAAAAGTAGCGCAAGGAGTCTGAGCCACAATAGGCTTCAGGGCGTGGAGGTGGGCTGCCCTCATTTGCGGTTAGATGGGCCTAAGTGAGTTGTCGTAGGGTAGGGACCTCCATGTGGCATCGCTCATATAGTACGAGGGACATTAAATTTGGCCTTTAGGGTGTGCATGGGTATAGCGCAGGGTAACAAATATGTCTCCTGCTATTCATTTGATGAGCCGTGGTAGGGTCTAGAGGCCATGCCCCTGGCCCGGTAGTCACCAGAATTAAGGGAGCTGTGAATACAGGCAAAAGATCACTCTAAACAGCGTAAGGCAAAGCGCGGCACTGCGGGGGTGAAAACCCAGCAACGATAGTGTGTGCCCGTGCTGGAATGGCGTGATGATGTGTCGTCTAAGGCGAGTATGGCAGGCATCATTACGTTAGCTGCGGGCTTCCTTCCTTGAATCTAGAGAAGCAACAGGGCCGGTGAAGAAAGAGTATTGATTGGTGCTCAAAGAGACAGGGCCGGTCCCGTTGTTTCTCCATATATTGAGCAAGCAAGTTGCCGCCATGAGGGTGCAACGCCACGCTTCCTTGCGTAAGAGGTTGAATGTAGCAGGTTTGAGGTTTTTAAGTTATGTAAAACCTAGAGGTAATCCTCAAGGACCATGGTGCTTGAAGATTCCAGAGCCTAACGTAATCTATCCCCCTAGGGGGTGCGAGTGAAAATAGGCATAGATGCTTTTCACAGTTTCTTAGAGTTAACAACATGACGATAATCATCTTTTGCTTAGCATCTGGCGTCTGGCTAGAGGGACGGTGTACCATCTGGGTCAGATATGGCTAGGGCTGTGGCGTATTATGAGTTCCTCGGTCTAGTAGACCATAGAGGCTTGTCTAGCGGGTCAGAGTGCGCAGCATTGCTATTTTTTGTGGTGGGCAACAAGAGCCGCACCAAAGAAGAAAAAGTGAGACCCAGCATAAGGCAACACATCAGGGAGAAACATTCAAAATAAAGTGACATTACTTTTGCAAATAGAAGTAACAACATAAATATGCATGGCGGTTAACAGGAGGAGGCTGATCTTAAAGTGAGAAAAGTGAGCTGCTATCCGTAGTGGATGCGGCAAAGGCTAACATTTCGCACTTTCCTCGATCTAATAGACCATAGAGGCTATTCTAGGGGGCAGGACAGGCGACACTGCTATTCTTTGTAACAGGCAGCGGAAATGGCGCCAAAAAAGCAAGACCTCGCCTGTTCCCCCCCCCTCATTAAAACTGAGCATTAAACAACATAACTTATTGGAAATGAACATGTAAAGCAAGTAAATCTCCTAATAATGATGTGCAAAAATAAAAAACCTAGCTTAAGGCATCATATCAGAGGAAGACACAAAAATAGGGGGAATTTTCATTTATGTGCAGAAATAGCAACATAGATGTGCAAAGTGTTTAATAGGGAGAGATAAGCTCGAGGTGGAAAGAGTGAACTGCTATCCGAGTTGGATGTGGCAGGGACTGATGGCGTGTGTGTTTTCATGGCGGGCAATCTTCCACTATGTCATGCATTTTTGAAGGGAGAAAGGGCGCCAGGAGGGACCAGGCTGATGGCCTATAAAGGGTCTCTGCTGCGAGGCCTAGTCCAGGAGGGCGCCATACCAACATTATGGAAAGGCTGCGATCGACAGCTTATGAATAGTAAAACTTAGATCTAATAAAGCGTACAATGACTGCTGCTCTGAGTAGATTATTCGCGATGTGCAATCTTCCATCAGCATGAAAGGTCAGAGCGTGCTTGCAATAAGGAGCAGTACTTACGGTTGGAAGTTTGATCAAGATGTCAAGGTGTCTTGTGTTGGGGGAAAGCGGGACAGGGGCATCGTCAGGGCATAGTGATAGATGGAAGGAACAAGATAGGCCGCAGGTGTATAGGCCGCTTCTCTCTTTGAGGCGTAGAAGTTGGCGGTTAAAGTAGGTTCTGCGGCTTCACTGCGGGCTGGTGATGCATCACGGATCGGAGACTGCCTCTGAGTGGCTCGCTTCCGACTTGAGCGTGAGGAGGACGATCGCTGTGTATCCTGCGATCCCGAAGGCCTGGAGCGGGTAGACTTTGTCGCTGGAAGGGTGAGCTTTAGTTTTCGAATAGCCACTGCGCGTCATCTGTGGTGGTGGCGCTATGCATGCGGCCATTGTAGGTGAAGCTTAGCTTGAAAGGGTGCCCCTATTTATATTTGATACCCTGGGAGATTAGGGTGTTCGTGAAGGGCTTCATAGCTTTCCGCTTTAGCAGGGTTGATTGTGCCACATCTGGGAAGATTTTGTATGGGTGTGACTGGAACTCAAGATCTTTCTTCTCCCATGCGGCTTTCAAGATGGCCTCCTTCATCTTGTAGAAGGTGAAGGCAATGACGATGTCGCGTGGTGTCCCGTCCGGGCGTTTCGGGCCGAGCGCCCTGTGAATCCTGTCGGACTCTAGCCGTTCAAGTGGGATGGAGGGCACAAGCTCCTGAAAGAGTGCTGTAGCTGTTGAATTGACGTCTTCGATAGACTCTGGTAGGCCTCTGATTCGCAAGTTGCCCCTGCAGGCTCTATTTTCTGCATCCTCTTGGCGGAGGTGGGCTTCAGCTAGGTCAGCCTTCATGGTAGTTGCATCCGCTTAAGTACTGCGATGTCTTGTTCGTGGGCCTCAATCACGGTGGTAGTGTTGTCTAGTCTTTCTTCGACGTCTTCCACCCTGGAACCCAGCTTGGTAAGCTCACGAGTGAAGTGTGCTGCTAGCTTGTTGGTAGCAGAGTCGAGTTTCCGGTGGAGCTCACGCTGTAGCAGGGATTTGATTTCGTGGAGCAGGGTGGCGTCTCGGTCGGGTGCTTCGGCCTGAGAGGTTTGAGAAACAGTCTCGTCGTCTGAGTCGTGTGTAGCAGATTTGGGATTGCGAGACTTGCTGCTAGTGCCGGAGCGCGCGCAAGCCATCTTGTTCTGGCCTCGGATCCGCTGAGGGAGCCCTTGGGGTGTTTCTTCCTCAATTTCCTCCGAATGTCTGTGGGGCATTATGTGCCTGGGGTATTCAAAATGTTGAGCAGATCGGGAAAGGATGCCTCAAAAGTGATTAATCTGAACCTATGCAGCGTGGCAGTGCAGAGCTAGCTCAGACAGCGTCCATCCGTCAGGCCAGCTCGCCACGCCCCCCCAAATCTGTCTATTTTTAATTTATTTTTATTTCTCCCCCTCCGGCCGCCAGCCAATTACAGCGATCAGCTCTCATAGGCATCAGCCTATAAGAGTCGATCACTCTCCTAGCCTCTCCAGGGGACAGCCAAGTCGCAGAACTGTACTATGTAAATAGATGTCTAACAGTTTCCTATCACCGCTGGTGTACTGGAGTGGAGCGGGGATGCTCACGCATCATGCACGCGATCCCCTGCAAAACTCCGCCCCCGGACTTGACGCTTTTTCGGCGTTGGGGCTGCCACCTTCCTGACGCCTATTGGGATTAGGCGGTCGGGTAGGGGTTAAAGAGGGCTTGGATCTTTGAATTGAAGAGCATCCACGGCTATTATTTTTAGGTAATTCCCGGAAGAGTTGATCCAGGGATTGATCTGACTGTCATCTGGAGTTGGGAAGAAATGTTTCCCTTTTAAGGCTAACTGCCCAGACCTTATACATTTTTTTGTTGTTGTTGCCTTCCCCTAGATCAATTAGGATATGTGCAGGTTCAGGATGGTGCTTTTTTTATTTTATTTATTTTTTCTGGTTACTTGATGTATGAATGTCTTTTTTTCAACCAAACTATGTAGCATTGTTTCATCATATCTAGATACAATCCAGCTCCATCTTGTGGATTTTCCCAATATTGCACCTATATTCATATTGTCCATTCCACTGATTGGAGGGAAGGGATGCGGGCGGGGACTGGAGCTATGCAGGAGGCGGGGGGAGCGACGAGAGTGACACTACATAAGTAAACACAGCCCGCTGCGACATGCTCCATGTCGACAGCGCGACTGTGATTTATGGGGCATAGCAGAGCGCATGGGGGACACTACATAGCAACAGAGGCTGGGCTGTATAGGCAGACCCAGCCTCTGTGTATGGATATCATTCTTAGAACCCCACCTCGGGTTCTCTTTAATCACATTTAACTTTGGTCATAATCCCTTTCCAGGACAAAACATGTCGGGGGAAGTGGACCCAACAGGAAACCAAGAGCACCCCCCCCTTTCTTGTTTCTAGGATGGCATTTATTGCATACTATAAAATCTCCTACCAACACAGATACCTCAGAGAACATGGCAGGGGATGGGGACACACATTTAAAGGAATACCCCCAAATTAAAGTCTATCCACATACATTCCTTTTGCAGGAGGATCCTGTCAAAGTCCCTCCTCCTTGGACTTATATTTAGTTTTAATAAATAAATAAAATAAATTTGTAAATATCACTGAACCTCAAATCATTGCTGTTACGCTCACTCCAACCTGAATTATCGCAAATTCTTTCAGTTTTAAGAAAGCAAACTTTTGTTCTCCATAGCATTTTAGTAATGGGGCTTTTAGGACCATTGTAGCCCCTTACACACTCCAATGAGTTCTGGGTCACCATGAGCTTGCTGGTTAGTCTGGTACTATCATGAAATTCTTTAAAATGCTGTGCCACTACACTTTTCTCACTCTTATTTTTAATATTGTTTATATGTTTATCTATCCATGTCCCTAGGTTCCTGCCAGTCTTCCTTATATAGATTTTATTAATGAACATACCAACTGGTATATCACTTTCTTTGTTGCACAATTAATGTAATCACATATTTTGAATCCCCCCCCCCCCCCCCCTTACTATCTGAGAATGTGTCTCCTTCTATCACATGTCTACACCAGCTTGACATTTGAACACCCCCTTCCTTCTCAGGGTTCTGAGTACTTGCCTTTGAAATTCACTTTTCATTAATGTGTCTCTCAGGCTGCTGCTTCTTTTTGCTATCACATTATGGGGTGTTTCGCTCACCAATTCTGCTATATCTCTATCCAGTTTGAGGATCCCCCAATTTTTCTTCAAAATTTCTAACATTTGTACCCAATGATCTCCATACCTTGGTATTAATCTCACTAGGTCACTATCCTCTTTTTGTTGACTATTCTCCATTTTAGTTTTCTTGGTAAGCAAAGTCTGTCTCTCTGTTTTTAAGTCTCATATACAGTATAGGCTCGTCTAATGGATCTATTGGGGTAGCCCCTTTCCCCTAAATTATGCCGTAAATGTATAGCTTCTTCCTTATATAAATTGGTTGTGGCACAATTTCACCCAATCCTCACAAACTTGCCCTCTGGAACTAATCTGATTTGGCATTACAAGTGATGACTTGAAGCATGCAGCAGCATGTTACCCCCACTTTCCTTTCTATATGTATATGACAACGACTTGCCATTTTGCTTCTTCAAATGTAGATCCAAAAATGTGATTGTACTTTTATCACAATGAAATGATACGAAAATATTTCTCACATTCAAATTCAACTTTTCAACAAGCTTCTTAAAGAAAACCTGAACTGAAAATTAAAAGTCAAAATAAGCATACACAAGTCATACTTACCTTCCATGTAGTCTACTCCTCAGTGTCTTTCTCCTGTCCCGCGTCCTGTTTGTTCACTGTGATCAAGGGAATTTTCCGTCCTCCATTTTGAAAATGGCCATTACCCATAACAGCTTTCTGGTCAGCACACAGTTAAACTGTAACATCGCCCACTTGAGCCATAGGGAAACATGGACATTACCTGGTACATCAGTTTTTCTCTCAGCTATAACTGACAGCAACTGATATTTTACTGACAGCAACTGATATATTTCAGACCTGACAAAATATTGTCAGAACTGGAAGGGATTATTGTCAGAAGAAAATGGTGAGCTTCTGAGAGGAACTGATGGCAAGGTAACTATGTAATGTTCATTTGAAGTTACCTCGTGTGTTTATTTTAAATATTTTTACTCAGTACAGGTTCTCTTTAAGGCTCTGTCTATCACCCTTCCATACCATCAATATATCATCAATAAAGCACAGCCAGAGGGCGACCCGCTCCCTGAACTCATGCATGCCAAACACTCATGCATGCCAAACACAACCTCCAACTCCCACTTACCTAGGTGCAGGCACCCCTAAGCCGGGGAGCAGCCCGCCCCAGTGGCCATGGCTGGGGAGCAGGCCACCCCTCAACTGTTGATAGAACTTTCCATCAAAGAAATTCCATGTCAGTATAAACTTTATTAAATCCACCACATAATTGTTATGTGCTTCTTCAGATTCTCCATAATATTTCTCCATAAAAAATGACAGCTCCCTACCCCATTTCATGTGGAATAGAGGTAAATAAAGACTCAACAGCCAATTAAACCGATAAACTATTATCTGGTATTTCTATTTTTTCAATTTTATTCAACACATCCATTGTATCTCTAATGTAGGAAGACAAAGATTCTACAATTTCTCATCCACAAATTGTGCTACTCTTTCTAAGGGCTCACCTCTGGCTGATATTATAGGTCTCTTTGGGGGATTATTGATATCTTTATGGATTTTTGGGTTACTATACTATATATTTTTCCGCTGTCATCAAAACAACATTCCCTCCCTTATCACTTTTTTTAATGACTACATCATTCATATTTTTGTAGCTCCATTAATGCAGCTTGTTGACCCTTTGTTAGATTCTGTTGCCCCTGTTTTCTCTAATCTATCTGTTTAAGATCTTTTTTCCATTACCTCTAGAGATGGGCCGAATGGTTCGCCGGCGAATGGTTCCCGGCGAACTTCGGTGGTTCGCGTTCGCCTGCCAAAGGCGAACTTTCCCGGAAGTTCGATTCGTCCCATAATTGAACCCAGGTCTCAGTGTATGGTAGGTAACTAACATATCCATTATACCACCAACACTACTAGCTGAAGCTAGCCTAGCATGTACCATTTATGCTCAATCCAAAAGAAAAATTAGACAAGACAAATAACATTTATATCACGCTTTTCTCCTAGCGGACTCAAAGCGCCAGAGCTGCAGCCACTAGGGCACGCTCTATAGGCAGTAGCAGTGTTAGGAAGACTTGCCTAAGGTCTCCTACTGAATAGGTGCTGGCTTACTGAACAGACAGAGCCAAGATTCGAACCCTGGTCTCCTGTGTCAGAGGCAGAGCCCTTAACCATTACACCATCCAGCCACTGCTTAAAGATATGTAGCCAGGCATGGCCTTGCCTTTTGTGTTCAACAGTTGTCCAAAGAGAACCCCAGATAGCCAGGTAGATTCATCTCTCTCTCTCTCTCTCTCTCTCTCTCTCTCTCTAGTAGAGATGGTAACCGCTTTCCGCGGAATTGTATTTTTGCGCATAAATGGATTGAGCATAAATGGTACATGCTAGGCTGGCTTCAGCATGTAGTGTTGGTGGTACAGTGGCACTGTACTACATGCTGAAGCCAGCCTAGCATGTACCATTTATGCTCAATCCATTTATGCTCAAAAATACAATTCCGCGGAAAGCTGTGACCTTCCCTACTAGAGAGAGAGAGAGAGAGAGAGAGAGAGATGAATCGACCTGGCTATCTGGGGTTCTCTTTGGACAACTATTGAACACAAAAGGCAAGGCCATGCCTGCTACATATCCTTAAAGAGATACTGAAGCGAAAAAAAAATATGATATAATGAATTGGTTGTGTACTACGAATAATTTCTAGAAGATTAGCAGCAAAGAAAATATTCTCATACTTTTATTTTCAGGTATATAGTGTTTTTTCTAACATTGCATTATTCTATAATATGTGCAGATTACACAACACTCAGCATTCAAAATGATTCTTTCAGAGCAGTCTGTGAAGTAATGACCTCTCCTCTAGCAGAGGAAAAGTAAACAGTTCACTTACAGTTGAGATAATAAAAGTCAGATAACAGCCCTCTCCACGACTAACTTAGTCGGAGAGCTTAATGGCTTGTTTGCATAGAGATAACAAGTGGAGTTTCTCAACTCTTCCTGTACTGGAAACAATTAGACTGATGTATCTGATCTTAATGTTTTATTTCTCAGCTGTGCCACACATACAAATCATAATATCATATATTTTTTTCGCTTCAGTGTCTCTTTAAGCAGTGGCTGGATGGTGTAATGGTTAAGGGCTCTGCCTCTGATACAGGAGACCAGGGTTCGAATCTTGGCTCTGTCTGCTCAGTAAGCCAGCACCTATTCAGTAGAAGACCTTAGGCAAGTCTTCCTAACACTGCTACTGCCTATAGAGCGTGCCCTAGTGGCTGCAGCTCTGGCGCTTTGAGTCCGCTAGGAGAAAAGCGTGATATAAATGTTATTTGTCTTGTCTAATTTTTCTCTTGGATTGAGCATAAAAGGTACATGCTAGGCTAGTTTCAGCTAGTAGTGTTGGTGGTATAATGGATATGTTCGTTACCTACCATACACTGAGACCTGGGTTCAATCCCCAGCCACGGTATGTAAGCTGGCTTTTGAATTACTATAATTGCCTGGCAGATGAGAGATGAGATGAGATGAGGGATGGGTAGAAGGGTAGGAGGAGGGTGGAGGGAGGAGCTCCAGGTATTAGAACCCTTGAAACATGATTTCTATCATTTTTCCAGCCAGTAAATTTTTTTTTAAATTTTGAAGTTCGCCTCCCCATTGAAGTCTATTGCGGTTCGCAAACTTTTTCGCGAACCGAACTTTCCGGGGAGGTTTGCGAAGCTAAAATCGGAGGTTCGGCCCATCTCTAATTACCTTTAGGAACACTGCAGTTGATCTGTTAATAAAAAAAAGGGAAGACATACATTTTCCACTGTCAAACAAGTCCATGTTGTCCGGAGTGTACTACGTAACTGTATCAACTTATAAATGAACTAGAACCTTTGTGCATAGCACATTTTAAACCTTAAATAAACTATTAGAGACCGTTTGCTGAAAAAATACATATACATTACATACAAAAATTAATGCAGTCACTGTAGCTGAAGCCAGAACAATGTTGGCATTGGCATATCCATTACATACAAAAAAATAATTTTGTGGTAAAAAAAAAAAAAATTTCGTTGCAGCCACTGCAGCAGAAGCCAGAATGATGTTGTCATGGCATATACAGTGGGATGCGAAAGTTTGGGTAACCTTGTTAATCGTCATGATTTTCCTGTATAAATCGTTGGTTGTTATGATAAAAAATGTCAGTTAAATATATCATATAGGAGACACACACATAGATATTTGAGAAGTGAAATGAAGTTTATTGGATTTACAGAAAGTGTGCAATTATTTAAACAAAATTTAGGCAGGTGCATAAATTTGGGCACCACGAAAAAGAAATGAAATCAGTATTCAGTAGATCCTCCTTTTGCAGAAATTACAGCCTCTAAATGCTTCCTGTAGGTTCCAATGAGAGTCTGGATTCTGGATGAAGGTATTTTGGACCATTCCTCTTTACAAAACATCTCAAGTTCATTCATGTTTGATGACTTTGGAGCATGTACAGCTCTCTTTAACTCACACTTGAGATTTCAATTATATTCAGGTCTGGGGACTGAGATGGCCATTCCAGAATGTTGTACTTGTCCCTCTGCATGAATGCCTTAGTAGATTTTGAGCAGTGTTTAGGGTCGTTGTCTTGTTGAAAGATCCAGCCCCGATTCAGCTTCAGTTTTGTCACTGATTTCTGGACATTGGTCTCCAGAATCTGCTGATACTGAGTGGAATCCATGCATCCCTCAACCTTGACAAGATTCCCAGTCCCTGCACTGGCCACACAGCCCCACAGCATGATGGAACCACCACCATATTTTACTGTAGGTAGCAGGTGTTTTTCTTGAAATGCTGTGTTGTTTTTCCTCCATGCATAACGCCCCTTGTTATGTCCAAATAACTAAATTTTAGTTTTATCAGTCCACAGCACCTTATTCCCAAATGAAGCTGGCTTGTCCAAATGTGCTTTAGCATACCTCAAGCGGCTCTGTATGTGCTGTGGGTGGAGAAAATGCTTCCTCTGCATCACTCTCGCATACAGCATCTTCTTGTGTAAAGTGCGCCGAATGGTTGAACCATGCACAGTGACTCCATCTGCAGCAAGATGATGTTGTAGGTCTTTTGTGCTTCTCTGTGGGTTGACTCTGACTGTTCTCACCATTTGTCGCTTCTGTCTATCCAAGATTTTTCTTGGTCTGCCACTTCGAGCCTTAACTTGAACTGAGGCTGTGGTCTTCCATTTCCTCAATATGTTCCTATCTGTGGAAACAGATAGCTGAAATCTCTGAGACAGTTTTCTGTATCCTTCCCTAAACCATGATGGTGAACAATCTTTGTCTTCAGGTCATTCGAGAGTTGTTTTGAGACCCCCATGTTGCTACTCTTCAGAGAAAATTAAAAGAGGAGGGACACTTGCAATTGACCCCCTTAAATACTCTTTCTCATAATTGGATTCCCCTGTGTATGTAGGTCAGGGGTCACTGAGCTTACCAAGCCAATTTGAGTTCCAATAATTAGTTCTGAAGGTATAAAATGACCAAATGTATGCACCTGCCTAAATTTATTTATATTTAAAATATTGTGCACTTTCTGTAAATCCAATAAACTTCATTTCACTTCTCAAATATCACTGTGTGTGTCTCCTATATGATATATTTAACTGACATTTTTTATGGTAACAACCAACGATTTATACAGGAAAATCATGATGATTAACAAGGTTGCCCAAACGTTTGCATCCCACTGTACATTACATAATACAAAATGTATTTTTTGTTTAAAAAAAATGTTTGTTGCAGCCGCAGTAACAAGAGATGTGGTGACTTGGCTCTGCACGTGATGGTACAACACACTTCATAGAGAATTTATGTGTGCATCAAACCAAGTAACACCTGACAAATCTAGCTTTGCAAATTTGGCCTAATTGGCTACTCACGAGACATAGCTCATGCAAATATGCATTTGCTTTCACATGCAAAGTTTGCAGGGTTAAAACCAATACCGCAAAGCGGTTGCCCTGTGGGAATTAGTTCATGCTACTTAAGCACTACGGGGAGGCTTCCCAATGCCCCCATACAACCGGGGTGCCGCGGGGCCCCAAGCTCTCTCACTGCCTGGAAACCACAGCGGCATCCCGGAGGGGGAGGCTGGGAGGTGCAGGCGACCCCCCCCAAAAAAAAGCGTGGCCAGATCTGAGCTCCAAAGCTTGGAGTGGCCCATGCTTCACTCCTTTCCCATGCTCATGTAGCAGAACGCAATGGACGTTAAGGTAAGTGCCTGTTTTTTCATTTTGGGAGGCAGGTGCGGGTGGCTCTTCCCGGCGCTGGCCACACTTGGGGGGGTTGCCTGCACCTCCCAGCTAGTGTTGGGCGAACAGTGTTCGCCACTGTTCGGGTTCTGCAGAACATCACCCTGTTCGGGTGATGTTCGAGTTCGGCCGAACACCTGACGGTGCTCGGCCAAACCGTTCGGCCATATGGCCGAACTAAGAGCGCATGGCCGAACGTTCCCCGAACGTTCGGCTAGCGCTGTGATTGGCCGAACGGGTCACGTGGTTCGGACCCGAACGCGCTCTGATTGGCCGAACTGTCACGTGGTTCGGGTAAATAAATACCCGAACCACGTCATATCTCCGCCATTTGTCTGTGGGTTTAGCTTTGGGTAGGCAGGCAGGGTAGTTCGCGCTCCAGCCACGCTAGCCAGGGTCCCCCCCAGTCATTGTGTGTCGCTGCTGGGAATAGTAGTACACCGCTCGCTCAGCATTCTGTTTACTGCCACTCTGTGTACCTCGCTCAGCCACACTATATAGCATTCTGTTTACTGCCACTCTGTGTCTGCTGGGAATAGTAGTACACCGCTTGCACAGCCACACTATATAGCATTCTGTTTACTGCCACTCTGTGTACCTCGCTCAGCCACACTATATAGCATTCTGTTTACTGCCACTCTGTGTCTGCTGGGAATAGTGGTACACCGCTCGCTCAGCCACACTATATAGCATTCTGTTCACTGTTCTGTGTCTGCTTGGAATAGTGGTACACCGCTCGTTCAGCCACACTATATAGCATTCTGTGTACTGTTCTGTGTCTGCTGGGAACAGTAGTACACCGCTCGTTCAGCCACACTATATAGCATTCTGTGTACTGTTCTGTGTCTGCTGGGAACAGTAGTACACCGCTCGCTCAGCCACACTATATAGCATTCTGTTCACTGTTCTGTGTCTGCTGGGAATAGTGGTACACCGCTCGCTCAGCCACACTATATAGCATTCTGTTCACTGTTCTGTGTCTGCTGGGAATAGTGGTACACCGCTCGCTCAGCCACACTATATAGCATTCTGTTTACTGTTCTGTGTCTGCTGGGAATAGTGGTACACCGCTCGCTCATCCACACTATATAGCATTCTGTTCACTGTTCTGTGTCTGCTGGGAATAGTGGTACACCGCTCGCTCAGCCACACTATATAGCATTCTGTTCACTGTTCTGTGTCTGCTGGGAATAGTGGTACACCGCTCGCTCAGCCACACTATATAGCATTCTGTTTACTGCCACTCTGTGTACCTCGCTCAGCCACACTATATAGCATTCTGTTTACTGCCACTCTGTGTCTGCTGGGAATAGTGGTACACCGCTCGCTCAGCCACACTATATAGCATTCTGTTCACTGTTCTGTGTCTGCTTGGAATAGTGGTACACCGCTCGCTCAGCCACACTATATAGCATTCTGTTTACTGTTCTGTGTCTGCTGGGAATAGTGGTACACCGCTCGCTCAGCCACACTATATAGCATTCTGTTCACTGTTCTGTGTCTGCTGGGAATAGTGGTACACCGCTCGCTCAGCCACACTATATAGCATTCTGTTTACTGTTCTGTGTCTGCTGGGAACAGTAGTACACCGCTCGCTCAGCCAGAGTATATAGCATTGTGTTTACTGCCACTCTGTGTACACCGCTCAGCCAGACTATATACCATTGTTTACTGACACTCTGTGTACACCACTCAGCCACACTATATACCATTGTTTACTGACACTCTGTGTACACCGCTCAGCCAGACTATATACCATTGTTTACTGCCACTCTGATTCTGCTGGGAACAGTAGTACACCGCTCGCTCAGCCAGACTATATACCATTGTTTACTGACACTCTGTGTACACCGCTCAGCCAGACTATATACCATTGTTTACTGACACTCTGTGTACACCACTCAGCCACACTATATACCATTGTTTACTGACACTCTGTGTACACCGCTCAGCCAGACTATATACCATTGTTTACTGCCACTCTGATTCTGCTGGGAACAGTAGTACACCGCTCGCTCAGCCAGACTATATACCATTGTTTACTGACACTATATAGCAGACTATATAGCATTGTGTGTACACCGCTCAGCCAGACTATATACCATTGTTTACTGACACTCTGTGTACACCGCTCAGCCAGACTATATACCATTGTTTACTGCCACTCTGATTCTGCTGGGAACAGTAGTACACCGCTCGCTCAGCCAGACTATATACCATTGTTTACTGACACTCTGTGTACACCGCTCAGCCAGACTATATACCATTGTTTACTGACACTATATAGCAGACTATATAGCATTGTGTGTACACCGCTCAGCCAGACTATATACCATTGTTTACTGACACTCTGTGTACACCGCTCAGCCAGACTATATACCATTGTTTACTGCCACTCTGATTCTGCTGGGAACAGTAGTACACCGCTCGCTCAGCCAGACTATATACCATTGTTTACTGACACTCTATGTACACCGCTCAGCCAGACTATATACCATTGTTTACTGCCACTCTGATTCTGCTGGGAACAGTAGTACACCGCTCGCTCAGCCAGACTATATACCATTGTTTACTGACACTCTATGTACACCGCTCAGCCAGACTATATACCATTGTTTACTGCCACTCTGATTCTGCTGGGAACAGTAGTACACCGCTCGCTCAGCCAGACTATATAGCATTGTGTTTACTGCCACTCTGTGTACACCGCTCAGCCACACTATATAGCATTGCGTACTCTGCCAGTCAGTGTGTATATTGCTGGGATCAGTAATACTCCACTCACCGTCAACCACTATATGAGCTCAACATGAGTTCCCCAGAGACCTCCGCTGTGAGCAGCACTCCCAACAACAGCAACAGCCAACGCCCCACGCAAGCTATAACATCCACCCCAGCAGCCAGTGGTCAGCAGCAGCCCTCCCCGGAGGAGAACGTTGTGTCCATCAGTCCGTCGCCAGAGCGATTAATGAGGGCTGCCATTGAGGAGATGATGGGGCCTGATGTGGAGGAGGAGGTCTGGCTCAGGCCAGCATCCCAAGTTAATGTTGAGGACGATGAGGGGTCTGTGTCTGGGGATGTTGGGGTGGCAGAGGTGGTGGGTGGGTCAGACTCAGGAGAAGAGTTGTATGATGAGGATGATGATCGGGACCATCTGTATGTGCCTCAGAGTCCGACCCCGGAAAACATGTTGTATCGTGTGTTTAGGTACTAAAATCTGCGTTCCCTCCCAGTAGTGTTGGGCGAACAGTGTTTGCCACTGTTCGGGTTCTGCAGAACATCACCCTGTTCGGGGTGACTATATAGCAGACTATATAGCATTGTGTTTAATGCCACTCTGTGTACACGGCTCAGCCACACTATATAGCATTGTGTTTACTTCCACTCTGTGTCTGCTGGGAACAGTAGTACACCGCTCACCCGCCACTGTATAGCATTGTGCTCTGTGTCACTGCTGACAATAGTGGTACACCGCTCACCCACCACTGTATAGCATTTCTGTACTGCCACTGTACTGCTGCCAGTCAGCGTGTACTTTAAGGATAAGTGAAATGAGGAAGAAATCCGGTGAAAGAGGGAGGGGCAAGGGAAGAGGTGTTTCCCCTGACGGTTCACGTACAGGCCACAGGGGAGCACCCAAGAAAACCCACTCAATACTGCCCATGTTGTCCAGGACAACAACCCTCACAGATCCAAAAGAACAGGACCAGATAATTACTTGGATGACCTCTCAAGCGTCCAGCAGTGGGTTAAGCAGCACCAGCACATCACGCACGAGGTCCGAGTCCTCAGCCAGTTAAAGTCTGGGCTTTCTTTGAAGACTGCACTGAGGATGTTACCATGGCGATTTGCAAGGTGTGCAAGACCCGCCTGAGCAGGGGGAAAAGTATTAACAACCTCTCCACCACCAGCATGAGCCGCCACATTCTATCCAAACATCCCACTCTGTGGGCAAACGCGGCAGGACAGGGTACCACCAGCAACACTGCCTCCCTTGGGTTCACCAGACTCACCACCAGACCCGCCTGCCTCAGCAGCAGCAGTAGCCCAGCCATTGCGTGGTTCACAACATTCACAAACATCAGACGATGCTGACACTGTCACTTTCCGGACTAGTGCTCTTGAGGTCTCCCAGTGTTCATCAAACACAACAACCAACAGCCCTTCGGTGTGCAGCGCTACGGTTGAGTTGTCTGTTTCTGAGATGTTTGAGCACAAGAGGAAATTGCCAGCAAATGACCCCCGGGCCGTGGCAGTAACAGCCAGCCAGCATAGCCAAGCTTCTGGCCTGCGAAATGCTGCCATATCGAGTGGTGGAGACAAACAGCTTCAAGGGCATGATGTCAGTGGCCATCCCACGTTACGTGGTTCCCAGCCGCTACCACTTTGCGCGCTCTGCAGTGCCTGAGTTGCATGAGCACGTGGTCAGCTAAATAACCCGAAGCTTGAAGAATGCCGTTGCCTGCAAGGTTCACCTCACCACTGACACCTGGACGAGTGCGTTCGGCCAGGGTCGATACATCTCCCTTACCGCGCACTGGGTGAACCTTGTGGAGCCTGGCAGCGATTCCTCACCTGCTACGGCGCGGGTGTTGCCCACGCCGCAAACAGCTGGATAACAACAGCAGCACCTACCTCTCTGACTCCTTCTCCTCCAACGCATCTCAAAGCTGTACCTCATCCGGAAATGCTAACCCAGCACCAGCAGCAGTAGGATCGTGGAAGCAGTGCAGCACAGCTGTTGGCATGCGTCAGCAAGCGTTGCTGAAGCTGATCTGCCTTGGGGATAAGCAGCACACAGGGGAGGAAATTTGGAGGGGAATAAAGGAACAGACGGATTTGTGGCTGGCACCGCTGGACCTGAAACCGGGCATGAAGCTAGACACCTGGCACGAACTGGCAATGTACGCAATAGAGGTGCTGGCTTGCCCGGCAGCCAGCGTTATGTCGGAACGCTGTTTCAGTGCTGCCGGAGGCATCATCACAGATCGGCGTATCCGCCTCTCCACAGAAAATGCAGACCGTCTGACTCAAATTAAAATGAATCAATCCTGGATTGGAAACGACTACGCAACACTCCTGGACCCCAACCAAGTAACATGACCGATGAACATCTGGGATGGTTTAGCGTTTCCGGTCCCTGTTTATTGAACCTCTCATCTGTATTACATTTATGACTGCATGGCGGCAAAAAGCATTGCTGCTATATCCGCACGCTTTTTGTCCTCATGCAAGGCCTGGGTTGTTGTGTCTCACAAAGCGTGGCCTTCTCCTCCTGCGCCTCCTCCTGTTCCATCACGTGTGCTGCTGCTGCTGCTGGGTTACCGTTGCCGCGTGGTCCCTGTTTATTGAACCTCTTATCTTTATTACATTTATGACTACATGGCGGTACAAAGCATGCTATCCGCACGCTTTTTGTCCTCATGCAAGGCCTGGGTTGTTGTGTCTCACAAAGCGTGGCCTTCTCCTCCTGCGCCTCCTCCTGTTCCATCACGTGTGCTGCTGCTGCTGCTGCTGCTGGGTTAGCGTTGCCGCGTGGTCCCTGTTTATTGAACCTCTTATCTTTATTACATTTATGACTACATGGCGGTACAAAGCATGCTATCCGCACGCTTTTTGTCCTCATGCAAGGCCTGGGTTGTTGTGTCTCACAAAGCGTGGCCTTCTCCTCCTGCGCCTCCTCCTGTTCCATCACGTGTGCTGCTGCTGCTGCTGCTGCTGCTGGGTTACCGTTGCCGCGTGGTCCCTGTTTATTGAACCTCTTATCTTTATTACATTTATGACTACATGGCGGTACAAAGCATGCTATCCGCACGCTTTTTGTCCTCATGCAAGGCCTGGGTTGTTGTGTCTCACAAAGCGTGGCCTTCTCCTCCTGCGCCTCCTCCTGTTCCATCACGTGTGCTGCTGCTGCTGCTGGGTTACCGTTGCCGCGTGGTCACTGTTTATTGAACCTCTTATCTTTATTACATTTATGACTACATGGCGGTACAAAGCATGCTATCCGCACGCTTTTTGTCCTCATGCAAGGCCTGGGTTGTTGTGTCTCACAAAGCGTGGCCTTCTCCTCCTGCGCCTCCTCCTGTTCCATCACGTGTGCTGCTGCTGCTGCTGCTGCTGGGTTAGCGTTGCCGCGTGGTCCCTGTTTATTGAACCTCTTATCTTTATTACATTTATGACTACATGGCGGTACAAAGCATGCTATCCGCACGCTTTTTGTCCTCATGCAAGGCCTGGGTTGTTGTGTCTCACAAAGCGTGGCCTTCTCCTCCTGCGCCTCCTCCTGTTCCATCACGTGTGCTGCTGCTGGGTTAGCGTTGCCGCGTGGTCCCTGTTTATTGAACCACTTATCTTTATTACATTTATGACTGCATGGTGGTACAAAGCATGCTATCCGCACGCTTCTTGTCCTCATGCAAGGCCTGGGTTGTTGTGTCTCAAAGCGTGGCCTTCTCCTCCTGCGCCACCCTCCTCCTGTTCCATCACGTGTGCTGCTGCTGGGTTAGCATTACCGGTCCCTTTTCCTGGAACCTCTTATATGTATTACATTTATGACTGCATGCCGACAAAAAGCATGTTACCTGTGCAAAGAAAACAGACATTTCCCGCATTTAAAAGACAGTTTTCCCTTTGAAACTTTAAAATCGATTTTCTCAAAAACTATAAGCTCTTTTTGCTAAATTTTTTTTTTCCTCTTGTACCCACTCCCAAGGTGCACATACCCTGTAAATTTGGGGTATGTAGCATATAAGGAGGCTTTACAAAGCACAAAAGTTCGGGTCCCCATTGACTTCCATTATGTTCGGAGTTCGGGTCGAACACCCGAACATCGCGGCCATGTTCGGCCTGTTCGGCCCGAACCCGAACATCTAGATGTTCGCCCAACACTACTCCCAGCCTCCCCCTCCGGGATGCCGCTGTGGTTTCCAGGCAGTGAGAGAGCTTGGGGCCCCACGGCACCTCGGTTGTATGGGGGCATTGGGAAGCCTCTCCTTGGCACTCCTGGATAGTGCTTATGTAGCATGAACTAATTCCCGCAGGGCAACCGCTTTGCGGTATTGGTTTTAACCCTGCAAACTTTGGCATGCGAAAGCAAATGCATATTTGCATGAGCTATGTCTCGTGAGTAGCTAATTCGGCCAGATTTGCAAAGCCAGATTTGTCAGATGTTACTTGGTTTGATGCACGCATAAATTCTCAGTGAAGAGTGACATGATGGTACAAGTTTACATACAAAAAATTAGTTTATGATTTAGTTTATGTATTTTGTATTATGTATTTTGTTATTCTGTATCGAAATTATGTATTTTGTAGAATTATGTATTTTGAAAAAAAAAATTGTTGCAGCCTCTATACAGCAGGTGACAAGGGTTCCTTTGGGTGGTGATTGCGACCACAGCTCTTCCTCTTCCTGCACTTGGTCATGTGGATCTATGGCGTGATCAAGCACTCATATTTTAGAAAAATGTAATGATTTAGAAAAAAAAAATAATTTAGGAAACTGAATGACACTTAACTCAGGTGACAGACAGTTAGGTTTATGCTGCCAGGCTAACTAGTTACACGACAGCCACGTGAGATTAAGTACTAACAGTTCTGTAAGGCCCTTGCCCTTAGGTGTCTGGGAAAGCACATGCGTTAAACTGAACAGCAGGGGCGTTTCTAGGGTCCTTGGAGATCAGTGGCACCTGTGGGCACCAGGGGGGAGGTACATCGGCAAAAAATGGGCGTGGCCATGCGGTGAGTGGGCGTGGCCATGGGTGGGGCCAAATGTACATGAACTTAGCAGCGGTGTAAGCTACGGATAACGGGCCTGCCCATCGAAATATTGGACGGAGCCCCCTGTCCTTTATTTCGATCATTTACAATCAGTATAGGCATAGATCAAAGATGTATACGCACATACAATTTTGATTGGTCAATCACTGACCCCCAATTTCCCACCCCCGTGCAGTAAGTGGGCCAACAGACAATGAATTTTATGAACAGAGCTAAAATTGGCTAATCAAAATTGTATGTGTGTACCAGGCTTTACAGCTAATACTGTACATACTGAAAGTAGCAGGGATCAGCATACAATACAGCTGGTTTACAATCAATAAAGGCACAGAGTAACACCTTACACTGTACACACTGGAGGTAAATCAGCACACAGTGCAAGCACTAGAGAACAGCGTATACTGTACATACTGTAGGCAGCAGAATTCAGCACACTGCAGCTAGCGTGCCAAAAATATGACGATCACGTTGTGCGGCGTGCTTATCGCGCCGCACCAAAAAATGGGTGGGCCATGGACCAGAATATAGGTGTGGTAACGGGTGGAGACAAATTTACATGAACCTAGCAATGGTGGGACATCAGATTAGGACAGTGGTGGCGAACCTTTTGGAGGCCGAGTGCCCAAACTGCAACCCAAAAGTCACTTACCGGTATCTATCGCAAAGTGGCAACAGCAATTTAAACTAAATACTGTACAAACGTTTTAACTCATACATGAACATTATGGAAAATCCAAGTTGAAAATAAACTGTGCAGATAAACAATTTCATCCATCCTACTCCTGAAAAATGTATTCAATTTTTTAGAACCTCCCAGTTTTATTTTCTGTTTTAAAACGCTAAAAAAGTAGGTTTAATGCTATTGTCTCATATGATAAGGATTCAGCTTTTCCCATAGTCTCGCAGTTAGCAATCATGTGACCCCCAACAAGACATATTCAGCAATCATGAGGCCCCCAACAAATCAGGAGGTCCCCAACAAGACAAATTCAGCAATCATGAGGCCTCCAACAAATCATGAGGCCCCCAACAAGACAAATTCAGCAATCATGAGGCCCCCAACAAGACAAATTCAGCAATCATGAGGGCCCCCAACAAATTATGAGGCCCCCAACAAGACAAATTCAGCAATCATGAGGCCCCCAACAAATCATAAGGCTCCCAACAAGACACATTCAGCAGTCATGAGGCACATAAATAGACAGCATTTCACATAAATAGGCAGAATGCCCCCTTAATATGGTAGCCCCCCCAAGTTAGGTAGTGAGTGACAGGGACCCCCAGGTTAGCTAGTGAGTGACAGGCGCCTCCAGTTAGGTAGTGAGTGACAGGGACCCCGATAGTGAGTGACAGGGAGCACCTTTGGGTAGTGAGTGAGTGCCAGGGAGCCCCTTTAGGCAGTGAGTGAGTGCCAGGGAGCCCCTTTAGGCAGTGAGTGAGTGACAGGAAGCCCCTTTAGGCAGTGAGTGAGTGCCAGGGAGCCCCTTTAGGCAGTGAGTGAGTGACAGGAAGCCCCTTTAGGCAGTGAGTGAGTGACAGGGAGCCCCTTTAGGGAGTGAGTGAGTGACAGGGAGCCCCTTTAGGGAGTGAGTGAGTGACAGGGAGGCCCTTTAGGGAGTGAGTGAGTGACAGGGAGGCCCTTTAGGAAGTGAGTGAGTGCCAGGGAGCCCCTTTAGTGAGTGAGTGCGTGCCAGGGAGCCCCTTTAGTGAGTGAGTGCGTGCCAGGGAGCCCCTTTAGTGAGTGAGTGCGTGGCAGGGAGCCCCTTTAGGGAGTGAGTGCGTGCCAGGGAGCCCCTTTAGGGAGTGAGTGCGTGCCAGGGAGCCCCTTTAGGGAGTGAGTGAGTGACAGGGAGCCCCTTTAGGGAGTGAGTGAGTGACAGGGAGCCCCTTTAGGGAGTGAGTGCGTGCCAGGGAGCCCCTTTAGGGAGTGGGTGCGTGCCAGGGAGCCCCTTTAGGGAGTGGGTGCGTGCCAGGGAGCCCCTTTAGGGAGTGAGTGCGTGCCAGGGAGCCCCTTTAGGGAGTGAGTGCGTGCCAGGGAGCCCCTTTAGGGAGTGGGTGCGTGCCAGGGAGCCCCTTTAGGGAGTGAGTGAGTGACAGGGAGCCCCTTTAGGGAGTGAGTGAGTGACAGGTAGCCCCTTTAGGGAGTGAGTGAGTGACAGGGAGCCCCTTTAGGGAGTGAGTGCGTGCCAGGGAGCCCCTTTAGGGAGTGGGTGCGTGCCAGAGAGCCCCTTTAGGGAGTGAGTGAGTGCCAGGGAGCCCCTTTAGGGAGTGAGTGAGTGACAGGGAGCCCCTTTTTTGGAGTGAGTGAGTGACAGGTAGCCCCTTTAGGGAGTGAGTGAGTGACAGGGAGCCCCTTTAGGGAGTGAGTGCGTGCCAGGGAGCCCCGTGAGTGAGTGAGTGAGTGAGTGACAGGGAGGCCCCCCCCTCTAGCCGCCGTCGCTCCCCCCTACCTCTCAGCAGACCTCAGGATCAGCGGCGACCCGACCAGATGTACGAGCGGGCGCTGGACGCACTCGCTTGATATGCGGAAGTGATGTCACTTCGGCATATCAGTGCGGGCGCTGGGTCCTAGCGCCCGCACGATTGGTCGCCGGCTCGCCGCCTGATCGTGAGGTCTGAGACTGTCAGTGACGCGGCGGCTGGAGGGAGCTGCTGAGTCTTGACAGAGGGGGCGGCCGGGCGGAGATCCGTGGCACCCCAGGAAAGATTGGGGGCACGTGCCCCCCTAAAACAGGGCTAGCGACGCCCCTGCTGAACAGACCAACAACAGCAAATAACATGTGTAAAGCGCTTTTCTCCCATAGGACTCAAAGAACATAAGCATGGCTCAGAACAATAATTGGTTGATTGGTAAATTGTGGTACAGAGGAAGAACTCTGTAATTCTGGAAATGCCAGGCTACTAGGTGGATTTTCAGTCTGGATTTTAATAACTATAGGGGAGGGGCTGTCTTTACTGGGTGTGGTATGGAGTTCCAAAGGGCAGGGGTAGCATGACAGAAAGCTCTGGCTCCAAAGGTTTTGAGGTGCACTCTGGGAGTGACCAAGTTTATGGAACCTGCTGATCTGAGGTTATGAGAGGTGTGGTGCAGTTTCAGCAAGTCCTTCATGTATCTAGGGCACATATTGTGCAGAGATTTGAATCTTAACAGTCCAGCCTTGAAGCGTATTCTCCATTTTACAGGTAGCCAGTGCAGTGAGCGAAGAATCGATGTAATGTGACAGTGGCGGGCTGGTTTGTTAGCAATCTGGCAGCAGCGTTCTGTACTAATTTTAGGTGCTACATGTCCTTGCTTGGGAGGCCTGGATAGAGGGCATTGCAGTAGTCTAGGCGTGATATGATGATGTGAACTAGGGTTGGAAGATCCTCTGGGGAATGAGATGTTTAATTTTTGAAATGTTATTCAAATGAAAGTAGGAAAAGTTTACTACAGCTGAGAATTGGTTTCTGAAGCTCAATTTCCCATCCATAAGCACACCAAGGCTGCGCATGAGGTCATAGCTTTTTATGTCTGAATTACCAATCCTGATTGGTGTTGATTTAGAATAGAGCTGTTTTGATGCCAAACACTGGCTTTGACTTTATTCAAAATTGTAAACAACACTGTATCGACACTAAGTGCCACTTTAACAACTTAAACCCAACTGGACGAGATTTCTCGTCCAGTTGGGCTGCGCGCACTCCCGCGGGTCGCGCACGCTCCCGCGGGCCCCCCCGTGTGCGCCCCCGCTGCTGGCCGCTAGCCCACCGATCAGTGAAAGGGATTATAAATCCCTTTCGCTGATCGGACCCCCCCGGAGAAAAGCCGACAGCGTCTCTTCAGACGCTGCGGCTTTTCTGAGCTCTGGTCTCCTTTCTTCTGCCTGGGAGCGAGATCGATCGCTCCCAGGACTTTTTGATTCTGGCCATCTTGTGGCCAAATAGCAAATTACACCTAAAAAAAAAGTTTTAAAGATAAACATATAAATATATTAAAAAAAAAACCCTGTTTACCTCCCACACCAAAAAATACCCACCTACAAGTTTAAATAAAAAAAAAAAAAATTACAATAATAATAAAAAAAAAAACATAAATAGTTACCTAAGGGTCTGAACTTTTTAAATATGCATGTCAAAGGAGTATATCAACATGATTTAATAAATTATGGGCTTCTAAACAGTGATGGACGCAAAACGGAAAAAATGCATCTTTATTTCCAAATAAAATATTGTCGCCATACATTGTGATAGGGACATAATTTTAACGGTGAAATACCCGGGGCATATGGGCAAATACAATACGTGAGTTTTAATTATGGAGGCATGTATTATTTTAAAACTATAATGGCTGAAAACTGAGAAATAATGAATTTTTTCCATTTTTTTCTTACTCTTCCTGTTAAAATGCATTTACAGTAAAGTGGCTCTTAGCAAAATATACCACCCACAGAAAGCCTAATTGGTGGCGGAAAAAACAAGATATAGATCGATTAATTGTGATGAGTAGTGATAAAGTTATTGGCAAATGAATGGGGGGTGAAAGTTGCTCGGATGTAAAAAAATTTCAACCCTTCGGGCTTAAGTGGTTAAAATCATAAAACACTCACTGCAGTTGTTAATAGCGCAGCCGGCTGGGCTCACACTAACAGCAAACTTCACTCAGCAAGCACACCTGGGATCCCACCATACTTATGCTTAGCAATGGACACTGATAGCTAGAGGTAGCAATATAAGCGCAAAAAAAATCCCACAGATAGCTCTCCCCGACAGCACAAAGGTCTCAGCAGAAAGAGAGGATTCACATAGGTCTGCAGTGTTAAGTGCATCAGCACATGCAGTTACTATAAACAAGCTGCCTCACTGAGGCTCTCACCACTCAGTAGACCAGTAAAACAACTGTTATTTGTCCAGCTGCTATAAGGGAATGAATTGCATCAATAAATAGCATCCTCCACTGCAATCAGTTCACATGCCCAGGACAGTGGTGGAAGTCCCTCTGATGTCTCTGGGGAGACGTGTGCACACGTGTTCAGCCAGCTCTGGATGTACTTAGCCAGGTAGCCCCTCTTGTGTATCTCCTTCCGGATAGGTCAGCCGGCGCCAGGCTCCTCCGTAGGCTTCATACAGGGTTAATGGCCAGGCAGCGCTTGGTAAGCAGTGAGGACGCCTTCACCAGGCAGCGCTTGGTAAGCAGTGAGGACGCCTTCACTGCTGGTGAAGGCGTCCTCACTGCTTACCAAGCGCTGCCTGGCCATTAACCCTGCCTGAAGCCTACGGAGGAGCCTGGCGCCGGCTGACCTATCCGGGAGGCGATACACAAGAGGGGCTACCTGGCTAAGTACATCCAGAGCTGGCTGAACACGTGTGCACACGTCTCCCCAGGGACATCAGAGGGACTTCCACCACTGTCCTGGGCATGTGAACTGATTGCAGTGGAGGATGCTATTTATTGAATCAGAATCATTTTATTTCGCCAAGTACAATGTGAGTTGTACCCGGAATTGTTTTTGGCACAAACAGGGACGGTGGTGGTACAGTAAGCATACATAGGTACAGTAGATACAGTATATACGCAGTGCATACATATACATATATTAGATACATACAGTAGTTACAATGCATATACAAGGCATAGAGTAGAGAGTAGAGTTAAAGCATAGCTAGAGGGATCCGTAAGAATGGACCCAGGAAAAGGACCCAGGAGAAAAGACCAGGGAGGGACATCCGCTGCCGTACATGGCACTCAAACGCTTCTCCAGCGATAATTTGAATCAGATGCCCCCCAAGTCTGTCCTGAGGAAGAGGAGAGGAAAGGAGAGAGAAGAAGTACAGCAAGATAGGTGCACAGCAGCAGTGAAGAATGAAGACAATGAAGAAAGCAGTGAGAAAAAAAAAAAAAGATAAGACCCCCTCTAGGATTGCAGGTGGAAGGTGGCAGCACCAGGCTGTTGGAGCAGGGTCCGGGGGACCAGGATGGCCTCAGCAAAGTTCCTCTGTGGAGGGCCTGGATATGGATGGTGGTCTGGCTCACTAGGGGACACAGCAGAGACAAAATCAGGTTCCCAGGCAGCAGGGAGCAAAGGGCAGGCAGAGCATGTCGGCTGGAGATTGAGGTGCCTGCATCAAGGTGAATCAGCTCCTGGGCCTATGATCGCAGCCACGTGGGTGGCATCCACATAGATGTTATGCTATGGCCCTATGATGGGAGTGACCAATGCAACAGTGAGCGGCTTGGGCAACAGCTGTAGGCCTGAGGGTAGATCCAGAGGAGCAGCAGCACCAACCTCAGTGGCCCAGGCAGGAGGAGCTGGGCCGATAACCCCCTGTGTGCAGCTCTATGGTCCGGCTCTGCGTGTGCAGAAAGGTGGGTGGGCTGGAAACCTCCGGAGGCAGAAATGATGGTGGTAATCCGGCTACAGGCCCGGGGGACCACGTGGGTGGGCTTAATGTAGGCTGTTGGCCGTAATCCGGGCAGCGGTGGAGAGAGATCCGGATCCTCCCGTGGACAGTGGAGTGGCCGGGTCCCATAGGCTGTATCGGGCAGCATGGCCCGGTTCCCTCTGCAGCAATGAGAGCAGACCAGACAGTGGAGGGCAGATCCAGAAATCCACGCAGCCAGAACACGTGGGCGCAACCAGCTGAGCGCCCGATTTCCTGGCCACCCGCCAACAGGCCCGTGTGTTTCCTGGTGTTCCCGCGGCCGGCTCCCCGGCAAGGCTCCCCAGGCTGTGTGCCGGTGATGGTGCTGCAGGTGGCTGGCTCACGATCTGCCGCCTGACAGCAGTAAAGCCCCTGCAGCCAGCCAACCAAGCACATAGCTGATCAGCTGGTACTCCGTGGCCCGATCAGCTGGCACTCCACAGCCCACCGTCCCGTGGGAGTCCCCGCATCCATCACGCCCGTGACCCCCGCCACCTCAGGCGAGGGATTCCAAGGGGGAAAAAGGAGAAAAGGACCGGAGCCCTGTGGCCACGGCGTCCTGTTACAGCGCCATTATTGATGCAATTCATTCCCTTATAGCAGCTGGACAAACGACAGTCGTTTTACTGGTCTACTGAGTGGTGAGAGCCTCAGTGAGGCAACTTGTTTATACTAACTGCATGTGCTGATGCACTTAACACTGCAGACCTATGTGAAGCCTCTCTTTCTGCTGAGACCTTTGTGCTGTCGCTGAGAGCTATCTGTGGGATTTTTTTTGCGCTTATATTGCTACCTCTAGCTATCAGTGTCCATTGCTAAGCATAAGTATGGTGGGATCCCAGGTGTGCTTGCTGAGTGAAGTTTGCTGTTAGTGTGAGCTCAGCCGGCTGCGCTATTAACAACTGCAGTGAGTGTTTTATGATTTTAAAGTGGCACTTAGTGTCGATACCGTGTTGTTAACAATTTTGAATAAAGTCTTTCCATTTTTGAATTTGAAGCAGG
Organism: Hyperolius riggenbachi; assembly: GCF_040937935.1. Classification (NCBI taxonomy): domain Eukaryota; kingdom Metazoa; phylum Chordata; class Amphibia; order Anura; family Hyperoliidae; genus Hyperolius; species Hyperolius riggenbachi. Next base: position 310,127,445 of record NC_090646.1, on the reverse strand, counting down.
GTCTGTCTACTATTGTATCCCTAGTATTTACTTTCACAGTCCTATGCTCCCACCTTGTGGTTTTTCATAATGACTATGCCTGTTGAGTTCCAGGAACTATCTGTCTCTCTAAACACTGGCTTTGGTCAACAAGGACCTCAGTTTTGTCAGCATTCAGTTTCAACCAGTTGTCATTCATCCACGCCTGTAGCTCAGCTAAGCAAGAATTTATTTTTGGAGTAGGGTCTGATCCACCAGGTTAGAAGGACAGGTATAGCTGCATGTCATTGGCATAGCAGTGGTACATCAGGCCATGTTGTTGGATAATTGTAGTGGTAGCACATACTGTAGATTGCAAATAGCAGAGGGGATAGGATTGATCCTTATGGCACTCCAAATTTTAGAGGTGCGGGGTTGGACATGACAGGTCCTAGGGATACCCTCTGTGTTTTGTCAGTCAAGAATGATCTGAACCACTGGAGGACTGAGCCACTGATGCCACAGTACTCCTGCAGTCTGTTGAGCAAGATTTCATGGTCAACTGTATCAAAAGCTGCTGAGAGATCCAACAGAATTAGGAAGGAACATTCCCCTCTGTTCCTTGCCATGAGCAGATTGTTACAGACTTGGACGAGGGCTGTTTCACAGTTGTGGTGCTTTTTAAAGACAGATTGTAGAGGGTTCAGGATGTTGTTTGCTGATAATCTGGCTTCAAGTTGCAGATAAACAGCCTTTTCTTAACTTTACATAAGAAGGGGAGGTTCGAGACAGGTCAGTAACTGCTCATTGCATCTACATCCATGGAAGGTTTTTTTAAGAAGGGGCTTGATGATTCCTTCTTTTAGAGAGGTAGGAAACCTCCCTGCTTGCAGAGAGCAATTGACTATTTTGTGAAAAGCTGTCCCAAGCAGGTCAGGGCATTTCAGCATGTGCTTAGTTGGTACAGGATCCAGGTCGCAGGTTGTCTGGCAGAGGTAATGGAGGATATTTGAGATTTCTTCCTCACTAATGCCTTTGAAGTCAGTCCATAGTGTTAAGTTGTTCTTGCAGCCTTTAAAGAGAATCTGTATTGTTAAAATCGCACAAAAGTAAACATACCAGTGCGTTAGGGGACATCTCCTATTCCCCTCTGTCACAATTTCGTCGCTCCCCGCTGCATTAAAAGTGGTTAAAAACAGTTTTAAAAAGTTTGTTTATAAACAAACAAAATGGCCACCAAAACAGGAAGTAGGTTGATGTACAGTATGTCCACACATACAAAATACATCCATACACAAGCAGGCTTTATACACCCTTCCTTTTGAATCTCAAGAGATCATTTGTGTGTTTCTTTCCCCCTTCTGCTCTCATGCACTGAAGTTTCAGGCTGCTCTTTTCTTCCTGCAAACAGCTTTGCCCTTGTCTGAATTTCCTCAGTATGTGAAAGCCCAGCCAGCTCAGAGGACACTTTATCCAGCTTGTAAAAGATACGAGAGCAGAGAGAAGCTGCACTAATCTAAATATCACACAGGCAGTGTGCAGAGAGGAGCCTGAAAGGGGGAGTTCATAGCAGAACCACAACACTGAAGAACTTGGCAGCATTCCAGACACTGGCTGACAAGTCTGACAGGGGAAAGATAGATTGATTTATTACAGAGACTATGATAGCAGAAAGTGTTGTAGTAAGCCAGAACACATTAGAATAGCTTTTGGAACTTGTAGGATGATAAAAAACAGGATGCAATTTTTGTTACGGAGTCTCTTTAACATGTGTTGAATACATCTTAGGTGCTGTGGACTGAATGAGAGACCACATAGAGGACACTTTGTCATAAAAGTAGCAAGCAAATTTCTCACATAGTTCTTTTGAGAAGCGTTGGTGTGTGACCTAACCTATGGCGACCGTTGTGGGTAACATATTGGCCCTAGACATTGAAATCACCCCTGCGGACTATGCATAACTACACAATTTTTTTTGCTATTTTTATGTGTGTGTTTTTTGTTTTGCTTATTCTGAACTCCTCCATGCTAACTAGTTACATGGCCGTTCATCCACGTGAGATTGAGCACTAACAGGTCTTAGATGTCCAGGGGTTGTGGGTAGTGTTGGGCGAACACCTAGATGTTCGGGTTCGCGAACGTTCGCCGAACATCGCCGCGATGTTCGGGTGTTCGCGCCGAACTCCGAACATAATGGAAGTCAATGGGGACCCGAACTTTCGTGCTTTGTAAAGCTTCCTTACATGCTACATACCCCAAATTAGCAGGGTATGTGCACCTTGGGAGTGGGTACAAGAGGAAAATTTTTTTTTGAAAAAGAGCTTATAGTTTTTGAGAAAATTGATTGTAAAGTTTCAAAGGAAAAACTGTCTTTTAAATGTGGAAAATGTCATGTTTCTTTGCACAGGTAACATGCTTTTTGTCGCCATGCAGTCATAAATGTAATACAGAGAAGAGGTTCCAGGAAAAGGGACCGGTAACGGTAACCCAGCAGCAGCAGCACATGTGATGGAACAGGAGCAGGCGCAGGAGGAGAAGGCCATGCTTTTTGAGACACAACAACCCAGGCCTTGCATGAGGACAAGAAGCGTGCGGATAGCATGCTTTTTACCGCCATGCAGTCATAAATGTAATAAAGATAAGAGGTTCAATAAACAGGGACCGGGCGTCAACGCTAACCCAGCAGCAGCAGACGTGATGGAACAGGAGGAGGCGCAGGAGGAGAAGGCCACGCTTTCAGGTGCAACTCAGGCCTTGCAAGAGGAAATTTTTTTTTTGAAAAAGAGCTTATAGTTTTTGAGAAAATTGATTGTAAAGTTTCAAAGGAAAAACTGTCTTTTAAATGTGGAAAATGTCATGTTTCTTTGCACAGGTAACATGCTTTTTGTCGCCATGCAGTCATAAATGTAATACAGAGAAGAGGTTCCAGGAAAAGGGACCGGTAACGGTAACCCAGCAGCAGCAGCACACGTGATGGAACAGGAGCAGGCGCAGGAGGAGAAGGCCATGCTTTTTGAGACACAACAACCCAGGCCTTGCATGAGGACAAGAAGCGTGCGGATAGCATGCTTTTTACCGCCATGCAGTCATAAATGTAATAAAGATAAGAGGTTCAATAAACAGGGACCGGGCGTCAACGCTAACCCAGCAGCAGCAGACGTGATGGAACAGGAGGAGGCGCAGGAGGAGAAGGCCACGCTTTCAGGTGCAACTCAGGCCTTGCATGAGGACAAAAAAATGTGTGCGCAAAGCAATGCAATGAGTAGTTTTCAGGACACAATGGGCTATTCGGAGGAGCTATTCCCACCCCCACAATCTTCTACCTGTGAAAGGTCAATGGAACAGCCACAAATGTTGTGCCCGGATTCACAACCTTTTTCTGTGGAAAATGCACCTCGCACTGAAATGCAAGGCGAGGCCGAGGATGAACATGACGTCAACAACTCAACATGACGCAAAATGGGGGCGGAACAGAAAGCTGCTTTCAATGTTTTGAAGGCCTTAATTGCCTCCGGTGGCAAGTTAGATGCATCATTCATCACACCCAAATCCCAGAGCAATGTGTGCAGGAATTTGAATCTCAGGAGGTGTACCGAGATCATCTGGACAAGTGACCAAGTGACAAGTGACAAAGTGACCAGTGACAAAGTGACAAAGTGACAAAATGACAAAGTGACAAAATGACAAAGTGACAAGTGACAAAGTGACAAAATGACAAAGTGACAAGTGACAAAGTGACAAGTGACAAAGTGACAAGTGACAAAATGACAAAGTGACAAGTGACAAAGTGAGAAGTGACAAGTGACAAAGTGACAAGTGACAAAATGACAAAGTGACAAGTGACAAAGTGACCAGTGACAAAGTGACAACTGACAAAGTGACAAAATGACAAAGTGACAAAGTGACCAGTGACAAAGTGACAACTGAGAGGTTGTTCTGGGGAGCTCCACTGCACTCAGTCGCATATGAGGAGAGGTCTCGTCGGGACTGCTGATCCTCCTCAGCTTGCTCAAAGCCTTGAGGGTTCCTGAAGATCCTCTGCTTGGAGTTCGCCGGGGTTCAGCTTGGTGTCGGGGTCGGCGGCGTCCTCCTCACTCCAACGTGGCAGATCTTCTGTTGAAGGAAAAAAAAAAAAACATTGTTAAAAGTCGAGTACCGCTTCTGAAGGACTCACCAAGAGATGCAGGAGCGCTTCAATCTAGCGCACCATCGCTCGCTGGGTGATGTCCCTGCCTACGCGCTGGAATTCTACGCTGCACATGCTAGCACGCTTTTGCGCAGTGCCGAGGCGCATTCCAGCAGCTAGTAGCTACCAAGCTTCTGTGGATCTGATTGGGCCACCATGTTGGATCTCTGCCAAGTCCTCCAAAATTTTGAGCAATCCACGTTGCGTGACTGAGCAGTGACAACTCTACAGTCAGCATTACAATACCACTGCTGTGTTTACTGAAGAAATCAATGTTGAAGATGGAAACCGATGGCATGATGCAAGTGGGGGATTCTGAAGATGAAAACGATCAGCGTGATGATACCAACATCAGGCAACCTGCCTCAGGAAACGCTGGTCCCAGCTATGACAAAGAACAGGACGAGGAACAGCTGGAGTTGGAGCAGGAATTGGATGCCCCCACTGCCGAGGGACAGAGCGGTGCACGTTGGACTTCCACAATTTAGCGGGAAAGGACAGCAGAAGAGGAAGAAAGTGATGCTGGTGACGAATATGGTGCATCACAACAATCACAACGCTTACAAGAACATGAAGATAGAGGAGTCTGGCAGGACTCTCTGGCACACATGGCTCAATTCATGCTAGACTGCATTGAACGCGGCCCGCGCATTATTCACTATTCATTATTATTCATTATTCTGGAATCTGGACAACACCAATTACTGGGTTTATACCCAGTTTATACAAACACAATGTTAAAAAACTGATTGAAGAAAGTGTCAGACAGGTCAAAAATGGAACAATTCCAGCAGGCCCTTGAGGATGGAGACTTTAGAGAGGAGATTGACATCCTCCTCCTTCTCTAGCCAGTTGTACGCCGACAGACTGACTTCAGCAAACCCAGGAGGACCAGGAGGGCAGCAAAGAACACAAGCTGCTGCTAGTGCCCAAAAGGGAATGGTATTGGCAGTGTCCTTGGAGTGGGAACATTTTCTGACACCCATGCAGCAGCCCACAGAACAGCAATCGGGCAGTTCCACGTCCTCCAACACCAATCGCCTAGAGAAGATGGTCAAGGTCCAGGACTACATGTCAGATGGCGTAGCTGTGTTGAACAATCCATCTGCAGACAGACGGTGAGTGTGACAGGCAGCACAGAAGGACCATGGCAACTCACTCATAGTACCACAGTTTGATAGTGCTGCCCAAAAAATTATATGGATCCGTGGACCCGGGCACTGCGGGCAGTACTGGGAAGTGGGAACGCAGATTTTAGTACCTAAACACACGATACAACATGTTTTCCGGGGTCGGACTCTGAGGCACATACAGATGGTCCCGATCATCATCCTCATCATACAACTCTTCTCCTGAGTCTTACCCACCCACCACCTCTGCCACCCCAACATCCCCAGACACAGACCCCTCATCGTCCTCAACATTAACTTGGGATGCTGGCCTGAGCCCGACCTCCTCCTCCACATCAGGCCCCATCATCTCCTCAATGGCAGCCCTCATTAATCGTTCTGGCGACGGGCCGATGGACACAACATTCTCCTCCGGAGAGGGCTGCTGCTGACCACTGGCTGCTGGGGTGGATGTTATAGCTTGCGTGGGGCGTTGGCTGTTGCTGTTGTTGGGAGTGCTGCTCACAGCGGAGGTCTCTGAGGAACTCATGGTGAGCTCATATAGTGGTTGGCGGTGAGTGGAGTATTACTGATCCCAGCAATATACACACTGACTGGCAGAGTACGCAATGCTATATAGTCTGGCTGAGCGGTGTACACAGAGTGGCAGTACACACAATGCTATATAGTCTGGCTGAGCCGTGTACACAGAGTGGCAGTACACACAATGCTATATAGTCTGGCTGAGCGGTGTACACAGAGTGGCAGTACACACAATGCTATATAGTCTGGCTGAGCCGTGTACACAGAGTGGCAGTACACACAATGCTATATAGTCTGGCTGAGCGGTGTACACAGAGTGGCAGTACACACAATGCTATATAGTCTGGCTGAGCCGTGTACACAGAGTGGCAGTACACACAATGCTATATAGTCTGGCTGAGCCGTGTACACAGAGTGTCAGTAAACAATGCTATATATAGCGTGGCTGAGCGAGGTACACAGTGGCAGTACACACAATGCTATATAGTCTGGCTGAGCGGTGTACACAGAGTGGAAGTACACACAATGCTATATAGTCTGGCTGAGCCGTGTACACAGAGTGTCAGTAAACAATGCTATATATAGCGTGGCTGAGCGAGGTACACAGTGGCAGTACACACAATGCTATATAGTCAGGCTGAGCCGTGTACACAGAGTGTCAGTAAACAATGGTATATAGTCTGGCTGAGCGGTGTACACAGAGTGTCAGTAAACAATGGTATATAGTCTGGCTGAGCGGTGTACACAGAGTGGCAGTAAACACAATGCTATATATAGCGTGGCTGAGCGAGGTGCACAGTGGCAGTACACACAATGCTATATAGTCAGGCTAAGCCGTGTACACAGAGTGTCAGAAAACACAATGCTATATATAGCGTGGCTGAGCGAGGTGCACAGTGGCAGTACACACAATGCTATATAGTCTGGCTGAGCCGTGTACACAGAGTGGCAGTAAACACAATGCTATATATAGCGTGGCTGAGCGAGGTACACAGTGGCAGTACACACAATGCTATATAGTCAGGCTAAGCCGTGTACACAGAGTGTCAGAAAACACAATGCTATATATAGCGTGGCTGAGCGAGGTGCACAGTGGCAGTACACACAATGCTATATAGCCAGGCTAAGCCGTGTACACAGAGTGTCAGAAAACACAATGCTATATATAGCGTGGCTGAGCGAGGTACACAGTGGCAGTAAACAATGCTATATATAGTGTGGCTGAGCGAGCGGTGTACTACTGTTCCCAGCAGCGACACACAATGACTGGGGGGGACCCTGGCTAGCGTGGCTGGAGAGCGAACTACCCTGCCTGCCTACCCAAAGCTAAACCCACAGACAAATGGAGGAGATATGACGTGGTTCGGGTATTTATTTACCCGAACCACGTGACCGTTCGGCCAATCAGAGCGCGTTCGGGCCCGAACCACGTGACCCGTTCGGCCAATCACAGCGCTAGCTGAACGTTCGGCCATGCGCTCTTAGTTCGGCCATGTGACCGAACGGTTTGGCCGAGCACCGTCAGGTGTTCGGCCAAACTCGAACATCACCCGAACAGGGTGATGTTCTGCAGAACCCGAACAGTGGCGAACACTGTTCGCCCAACACTAGTTGTGGGGCAAGTGGTACATTGTGGGGTGCCCATATCAGAGCAGGATGAGGATGGTGCAGACAAGTTCCGAGCAGAAGCGGTAGAAGATGGGGTGTGCTGTGTAAGCCAGTCAACTACGTCATCAGCATTTTGTAAATACAGGTAATGTGCCCTCTGAGAACTGGGCAATATTCTAGGGCCACACGATATCACAGCAGCATGACCCCTACAACCCCTGCAGTGTGGCCTGCCTCCGCCTGTCATTTTTTTTTACTACACAATATTAAAATAGCAAAAATAAATACCCTGCCAGTGAGGAACTGAATGTCACTTCACTCAAGTCAGGTGACAGATGGGTTTATATTAGATTAACTCAATCAAGCAATAGGTAGTCTATACACCAAAATCATAGTACATATAGGCTTGAAAAGAAAACCAAGTACAAAAAAAAGTTGCCAAAATGTACACAAATAGAAGCAAAATTCCTCAAAGAATATGTTCAAAATGCAAATTTATTGAATGATCAACTTCTGACAAAAAAATCTAAAAACATAAAATATTAATAAAACAATGCTCCCAGGGGCAAGTATAAACAGTGTTACACACTAGACAGTCTATCGATTTGACATCTGCAGCCTTGGGCAGGGGGGGGGGGGTGATGGAGTTAGGAGGGCCTGAAGAGAGTTCAAGAAGTTGACAAAGAGAGGGAAAAGGGAGATCCTATGCCTTGATGTTTCCTGTTGGAGATGGCCTAAAACCTACAGCCTGATGGGAGCTAACTGAAGAAGCAGTGACCATGGTATGAGGGGTCATTGGCGATCCTCAGTGCTCTGGAGCACAGTCTGGCAGTGAGGAGGAGGTCGAGTGAGGGGAGGGGTCTTCTGAGGATTCTCTCCGCTGATCTGATAATCCTCTGAAGTTTGTATCTGTCTCTGGTGGAGGAGCCAGCGTACCAGACTAGGATGGATGGACAGAGCACAGACTCAGTAGTGCTCCTGCTGAATTTCTTCTGTTGGTGTAGGAAGAAAAGTCTCTGCTGTGCTTTCCTCTGGGTCAAGGTAGTGTTTGCCTTCCAGCTCAGGTCATTGGAAATGGTTGTGGTCAGAAGGCCCACACTGGCCACTCTTTTGACCTAAGTGCCATCAATGTAGATTGGTGGTGGGATGGGGGGCATGCTTCCTGAAATCTATTATCAACTCAACGGTTTTGGCTGTGTTGAGGACTAGCCTGTACCTCCCTACACCACTGGCATATTCTGTCAACTTCCTGTCAGTAGTCCTACTCATTATTGTTTGTTATAAGGCCAACGATGGTGATGTCGTTAGCAAATTTGATGACTTTTACAGAGTTTGCAGTGGATCTGCAGTTGTTTGTTCAGAGGGAGAACAGAATCAAAGACAGGACACAGTCTTGTGGGCGACTTGGGACCGGTTGGTCTGGAAGCCTGTGATCCATAGGCGAAGGGTGGGATGGACATTCAGTGCTACAAGATTGTTTTGAAGCATGCAGGGGAAGATAATGTTAAAGCCCCAGCTAAAGTCCAGTAGAAGGATCCTGACATACATGTTCAATTTTTTCAGGTGGTTGTTTGTAATCTTCAGGCAGATGTTGATGGCGTCATCAGTCAATCTGTTTGCTCTATACCGAACTGGAACGGGTCGCTAACCGTCTTGCCGTCTTGTAGTCCTCCTGGTTGCCAGACTTCCTTGCTTCTCCTTAGTTGCCATAGTTTGTTGGAGTACCACGGTTGTTTGTTTGGACAGACTTTGAAGGACTTGGTTGGTATACAGTAGTCCTTGCAGAAGCTGATATATGAGGAAACGTTGTTCACCCACACATACAGGTTTGGTGCTTCCAAGGCCTTCCAGTCAGTGCAGTCAAGGCAGGCTTGAAGTTGGAGCTTGGCCTCACACTTTGGTGGACTTGAGAACTGGTTTTGCTGACTTGAGGTGTCTCCTGTAAGTGGGGATCAAGTAGATGAGAGAATTGTTGGATGAGCCTAGGGCTTCTCACGGAACTGTTTAAAGCGGAATATAACCCTGCATTTCAACTTTGCTCTAAAACATGATTTACAGTATATTATATGCAACCAGCATTTTTTTTTTTTTACTAGACCAGCATTGGAAGGGTTACACAGGGCTTTAAAGTTCCTGGAGATTTCTGCAGACGCATCCGAAGCTCAGATAGTTACATTTTGTTTACATAAATGTATCTAAGTGTTGAATGTTACACACTTTGGCTGTCCTCCAGCTCAGTCAGATAGATGAGTCACATTCAACACTTAGATACATTTATGTAAACAAAATGTATGTAAGGCTTGATGGTGTATTCTCCACAGTCAGCATGCAACGCATGAGCTGACGTGGAGGAGGTACACACACTAGCACAAAGAAACAGGCTATCCCTAGTATAGTGGAGGGGAGGACTGACTCCAATAGGAGATTGTGGCGCACAGAGCCGGTGCAGATCTGACAGCCACAAACAATGCTTTCGTTATAACGTCTCAGCGCAAAGTAGCGCTGAGCGCATAAACCAGAACTGAGGAGATCAGGACAGGTAGACAGAATGAACGCTTGCTAGCTAGCGGCTACTTAGCGACAGCAAGCGTCCAAAACCAGACAGACTGGAATGAGGCAGCCAATGCGTTGCGGCGATGGCGTGCCTCACAAAGACAGGACAGGATAGTCAGGAAATAGCAGGATCGAGATAGATGAACGTAACACAGATAAATATACAATAAGTATGTTTTCCTAGCGTATTACAATTACAGCTATCAATGAAACTATTTGTAACGTCTGACTAACATATGTATATATCGGCAATGAACCGATATATGACATAAGCAGGAACGCTGACTAGGACTGGAGTAATACAGGGAACAGGACTCAGAAGGATTCGCTATCTCTTCGCAGAGATGAACGCAATCCACAAACAGTAACAGAACTGGATTCATAAGGATTCGTTATCTCTACGCAGAGATGAACGCAATCCACAAACAGGACCAGGAACAGGATAACTAGCTCAGCACGGGTGCTCACGGTACGCGCAAACTACCAAAACGTGCTGGAAAACTGACTAACTGAACACAGGAAATAAACAGTTCGTGTACGTATATATCAGCAACACTGATGTATCAACGTAACACGAATACAAGGAAAATAATAAACGTGCTGGTATGCATATATATTGGCAATGAACCAATATATGATGCAAAGACCAGCAAAGTATCTTTATAACAAGAAACACGTTCGGGGGCTAAAGCGACAGCAAGACGAGCTTAAACTGAAGCTATGAAAACCCAAGGAAACCCTGCAGGAAGCAGATCTTTATACTGAGGTCATCCAATGGGAGCAGACATGCAGATTCCCACACAGGTGAATGATAATCAGTCACAAGCTGACAGCAGGGAAAGACAGACAAAGCTATGCAGCTTGCATGGAAATAGATCAGAACTGCCTGAGCTGCAGCACTACTACTTCCAGCAACAGCTGCTGCAGCAGCGATCATCACAGTACCCCCGCCCTTAAAAGCGGATTCCAGACGCTTTTCAAAACTGAAATTCCCAACAAAACAGTCTGACTGATAATTCATGATGACCGGGACAGCCCGGCAAGACCGAATTCCAGAATCAGTCCCCACAAGACTGGACCCATCAGAACCAGAACCTACAGAACCATGCCCATCAGTACTACAAGCCCCAATGTGACACCCATCAGAACCATGATTTCCAGAAGAAAGCCCTCCGAAATTCCCTGAGCGATACCCACCGCCTTCCAGGAACCGTTCAGAAACGCCTAAGCCTTTACAATGCCCACCGGTACTGTCTTTACCAACACAAAACCCACTGTTGAACCAGTCCAAGGCACCAGGACAAGTTTTCTCAGAGACCTCCCAGAACACCTTGAAGCTCCAAAGAGATCCCCATAGGTCAGAATGCCCCTTAGGCTCACATGGAGAACTATCAAGAACCCCTATGGAACCTAGGGCAATTCCCGAGTCAGGGCCACAAGGACAAACATCAATATCAGGGCTTTCAGGGACCAGAACCATCTCTGGGCATGCAGGCAGACTGGCAACATCAGAACGTGTTCCCACTAAGGAAGCATCAGAGCACTCTAACACCTTAGACACACTTGGGCATTCTGGCACACAAAGAACATCTGGGCACACCGGCACAAGAGAAACCTCTGGGCATGTCAAGGAACTGTGAGCCTCAGGGTCAGCCAAGACAGGACCAAAACCAGGACTGGCCAAAAAAAAATCATCATGACTAAACTTCGCAACTACTGGACTTTTACACGAGAATGCTGGATCAGACTTAGATGTCGCTGATTCCAGCAAAGTCAGTAACAAATCAGATTCAGGGGCACTAACAAGACAGGACAAATCTTCTGATGTATGCACTGAACCAGATAGGGACTCCACAACTACCTCTGGACTGGACAGAGACTCATTTAATACACTGGATTGGAGCTCATGAGGCGCTGCAGAACAAGTCAGTATTGCAGCAGCCCCCACTGGACTAGGCAAAACTGAGGAATTCCCTGGACAGGAAGGGGACTCTGGAACCTCTGCCACAGCGGCCAGAGAACCAGAATCTTTCAGGATACAGGGCTGGGTTTCAGGAACACTCATCAGACCGGACTGAAATTCTGAGATTTCTATTATTTTGACCAGAGAATCAGAATTATCCATGTTACAGGGCAAGACTTCTGAAACATTCAGAGGACAGGGCTGGAGTTCCTCGGCTGTTACAACACTGGAGAGGGACTCAACAACATTGGTTAAATCAGACTGTGTACAGGGCAAGCTATCTAACACAATTGCTGACGAGGACAATATTTCAATGGCTTCTGCTTTGCTGGGCAGAAATTCACCAAGTTTTATTAGAGCAGACTGTAATTCCAAAACAGCTGCTAGACAAGTGAATATTACTGCAACACCAACTGAGGTAAGCAGTGCCTCAGACTCTTCTGCTAGAGGGTTTGAAATATCCAAAGTACTGGGTGAAGCATAAGACTCTGCGACCACAGCTTCACTGGACAGGATCACTGAACAGTCCATATTGCAGGGCAAAACCATGGAAGCACCTGCTGGACAGCATAATGATTCTGTGACCTGAGTTTCATTGGAGAGATCTACTGCACAATTCATGGTACAGGGCAAATTTATTGGAACATTTTCTGAACAAGGTAATAATTCTGCGATTTCAGGTTCACAGAGCAGATGCTCTGAGCTATTCACGAAACTAGAGCGAGGTGTAGAAACAGGAAAATCAAGACACAATGTTTGCGCATCTGAATCACCATTCAATTGTAAAATTGGAAAATTCAGATGCTGGGGTTCTGAGGTTTCTGGACAGGATTGCTGGGACTCGGAAACTGATGTAGTGCATCTATTGGCATCTGCTGGATCAGACAGGAGTTGAACTTTATTAACACGGGTAATTTCTGCAGAAGTGTTTGCAGAGACAGGCAAGATTTTTCTGGTGTCTGTTTCACTGAACAAAGACTCATGAGTACTGGCTAGGCTGGACTCAGAAGTCAGCAGGACCTCTGGATTCTCTGCTGAGAAATTTGTGCAGGGCAAAGTTAAGAAAGTATCAATGGCTTCTGTTTTACTGGGAAGTAACACTGAGTTATCCATGGTACAGGGTGGAGTTACAGGAACATTCACAAGACATGGTAGGGACTCAGTAACTGGAGAAGTGGGACAGTCTCCAATTGACAGTGTGTCTTCCCTGGTATCAACTGATTGAATCGCATAAAAATGATCCAAAATCATTTTCCACACATCGATCAATGGAGCCACAAAGTCATACCCACACACACCAGTTTTTATTAGGTTATAGGCAGACTTAATGCATGCATTCAATACTAATTCACTTTTTGCACTGTAAAATTGACAAAATGAACTTGAATCATTCTTCCATTCATTGACCAAAGCTTCCATCTCTCCTTTCTCAAATGGAGGATTCCAAGCATACTTAACAGGCAGATCACAGTTTGCAGATATGATTGTGGCAGGGACATATATTGGGTTAATTAGCAGGTGATTGGCAGATTCCTTATTCTTAAGAATCTCTAATACCTGTAGCAAGTGTTGAACTGTAGTGTATGCAAACTTTCCTTGCTTCACAAATAAGTTGATTTGTTCAATACTCTGTAATATCTCCTCATAATCATACTCAGATAATTCTTTTAAACAAAAATTTATTTTCCCTAGCCAGTGATGAAAGTTCATTAATAGTTTCATAAGTCCATTTAACTCCCCTGAAAGACAATTGCATTTCATTATCTGTTAATGGCAGAATCTCATTATAGGTCTCAGTCGCTAAGGATAACGACTCTGCAGATCGGACACGTTTCTTAGAACGTTTGCGTTTTGCCTTAGACCCTGCTGTTTTCCCTGCTGTTTTTGGTGATTTATTCAAGGCTGCAGGAAAATTATCAGGAACACTCTCTGCTTGCTGATCATTTTTGCAAACAATTGAAGGAGCAGCTGATTGGCCTGCTGCCAGGAGTTCATTTAGAGGAAAAGGCAATGGATCTATGCGCAACCAGTTATGGATCACAAACGCTAGAAATTCCAGCGGTCTCTCATTCAAATCGGAATGATTGAGAACATCACATGCCCACTGAAGCAATTGCCCTTTAAACAAAATATAAACTAGCTGGAGTGCCCAGGTTGAAACAGGAGTTGCTTGGAGATCGGGATTGGCCAGGAACCTGGCACATTCAGAGAAAAACTCATTTTCTGTTTCAGGGTTAAGTTCTTCAAATTTCTTAAAGGAACAGGAACCATAATTAACTGTGTCATACTTTCTGGGAATCCCCCCCACAATGGGGATTGGTAATGGGGTTTTCATAATGTAAGGCTTGATGGTGTATTCTCCACAGTCAGCATCCAACGCATGAGCTGACGTGGAGGAGGTACACACACTAGCACAAAGAAACAGGCTATCCCTAGTATAGTGGAGGGGAGGACTGACTCCAATAGGAGATTGTGGCGCACAGAGCCGGTGCAGATCTGACAGCCACAAACAATGCTTTCGTTACAACGTCTCAGCGCAAAGTAGCGCTGAGCGCATAAACCAGAACTGAGGAGATCAGGACAGGTAGACAGAATGAACGCTTGCTAGCTAGCGGCTACTTAGCGACAGCAAGCGTCCAAAACCAGACAGACTGGAATGAGGCAGCCAATGCGTTGCGGCGATGGCGTGCCTCACAAAGACAGGACAGGATAGTCAGGAAATAGCAGGATCGAGATAGATGAACGTAACACAGATAAATATACAATAAGTATGTTTTCCTAGCGTATTACAATTACAGCTATCAATGAAACTATTTGTAACGTCTGACTAACATATGTATATATCGGCAATGAACCGATATATGACATAAGCAGGAACGCTGACTAGGACTGGAGTAATACAGGGAACAGGACTCAGAAGGATTCGCTATCTCTTCGCAGAGATGAACGCAATCCACAAACAGTAACAGAACTGGATTCAGAAGGATTAGTTATCTCTACGCAGAGATGAACGCAATCCACAAACAGGACCAGGAACAGGATAACTAGCTCAGCACGGGTGCTCACGGTACGCGCAAACTACCAAAACGTGCTGGAAAACTGACTAACTGAACACAGGAAATAAACAGTTCGTGTACGTATATATCAGCGACACTGATGTATCAACGTAACACGAATACAAGGAAAATAATAAACGTGCTGGTATGCATATATATTGGCAATGAACCAATATATGATGCAAAGACCAGCAAAGTATCTTTATAACAAGAAACACGATCGGGGGCTAAAGCGACAGCAAGACGAGCTTAAACTGAAGCTATGAAAACCCAAGGAAACCCTGCAGGAAGCAGATCTTTATACTGAGGTCATCCAATGGGAGCAGACATGCAGATTCCCACACAGGTGAATGATAATCAGTCACAAGCTGACAGCAGGGAAAGACAGACAAAGCTATGCAGCTTGCATGGAAATAGATCAGAACTGCCTGAGCTGCAGCACTACTACTTCCAGCAACAGCTGCTGCAGCAGCGATCATCACAATGTAACTATCTGAGCTTCGGATGCGTCTGCAGAAATCTCCAGGAACTTTAAAGCCCTGTGTAACCCTTCCAATTCTGGTCTAGTAAAAAAAAAAATGCTGGTTGCATATAATATACTGTAAATAATGTTTTAGAGCAAAGTTGAAATGCAGGGTTATATTCAGCTTTAAGTTCCTGATGCGGCAGGCAAAACACTGGTGAAATTGTGTCAGCTCCTGGTGAAGGTTGGCTCTATTTTTTTCCGGAGAGGATGTTGTCATGGTCTGCTTGGATGAGGCTGAAACCAGGAAAGTGAAGGGCATTGTCTGGAATGTTGTAGTGCAGCCACGTTTCTGCGAAGCAGAGGTTTAGGCTATTGCTGCTGAACTCGCTATTGCCGCTGATGAGACAGTGTTCATCTAGCTTGTTAGGGAGGGCGATGGTACCTGCATGACTGCTCCTCTTCTGTCACCTGAGCAGAGGCGGTGATTTGTTGGGCTTTAGTCCCAGACAACGTTAAACAGCAGTCTACCCTTCGGGGGGGGGGGGGGCACTGCATGTTTCCCATTTGAGAAGCTGTAAACTAGTGTAGGTGATGCACTGGGTGTGGCGTGGTATAGGGGGAGCATCTCAGTATGACTAGCATAGGGAGAGTAGAGGGGGTGGTGGTGCTTACAGCACTGCACATAGGCTGCAGGGAGTTTAAGACAGACCTGCACATCATAACAGACCATGACCTCAATTCACTAAGCTTATCCCCTGTCTTTAATAAAGTTTCTAGCGTTATCACCATGGTGATTAGGCATGTAGTATTCAGGAAACATTGTACCTCAGGCAAACCTAAAGTTAACTCTTCTGTCCTTAAAATAACTCCAGAATTCTTAAGTTAAAGACAGGCTGTTAATTAACTGTGTGTGAAAATAACTACAGAGGAGGTAACGTAACTAAAGAGGAGGGAACTTAACTACAGAGGAAGTAACTTAAGGAATTAAGAGACAAGATAATGCACTATTGAGCACCGCACCTTTTTTATTTTTCCTGATGAAGACTAAATTATGTTTTTAGTTGAAACATATTGAATTGTGAGGGGTGATTTGTGTGTATGGAGGTGGCTATCTAATGTGCTACAATTATTAATGTCTCTCCATGTTTTGGCTGCACAGCTACATTGCATTATCTTGGAGATGTGCATTCTGACTGGGTTATAGACTAATTTTGTACATTTTATTCATATGGACTATATGAACAATGTTTGTTACGAATAACGGCATTTGGATGGCCTCCTGAGAGGATTTGACAGTTGGCATCCCTACCAGTTATATACAGTGCTGCCCATAATTATTCATACCTCAGCAAATTTTGACTTAAAGAGAAACTCCAACCTAGAATTGAACTTTATCCCAATCAGTAGCTGATACCCCCTTTTACATGAGAAATATGATTTTCACAAACAAACCATCAGGGGGCGCTGTATGACTGATTTTGTGCTGAAACCCCTCCCACAAGAAGCTCTGAGTACCGAGGTACTCTGGGCAAACTGCCACAATGTAACAATGTTCACAGACAGGAATTAGCTGTTTACAGCTGTCTCTAACAGCCAAAACAGCTAGGAGCAGCTACATAACCTGCCCACAGTAACAATGTCACCATGTAATACCAAGAAGTTTTAAATCAGGATGATATATCTGGCATATCATATAAAACCCAACATTTTACATTCCGTCAGCATGCGCTGAACCAATCGATATCAAACTCCCTTGAAATGCCACCTTCCTTGCCTATGTAATCAATACCTCCGGCTGTGAGATGACTAGGAGATCGATTAATGTCTCAGAAGGTGGGCTGCGCTGGTCGCCTGGCGCACTGTGAGTTGTGGACTGCTGGGCCCAAATGGTTACGCAATATCCATCGAATTATGGACTAATATGAAGTGAGATGTAACACATGTCAGAATGTGAATCTGGGAGAGGAAAGATTTTACAATGAGCAAACACTGACTAAATCATTTATACATAATTATGGTAAAAAATGAAGCACTTTTTTTTACTACATTATTTTCACTGGAGTTCCTCTTTAAAGAGGAACTCCAGCCTAAACAAACATTCTGTCATTAAGTTACATTAGTTATGTTAATTAAAATAGATAGGTAATATAATCTCTTACCCACCCTGTTTTAAAAGAACAGGCAAATGTTTGATTTCATGATGGCAGCCATCTTTTTGGTTGAAAGGAGGTGACAGGGAGCATGAGGCACAGTTCCAACTGTCCTGTGTCCTGAGCCCCTCTCCCAGTTGCTAGGCAACGTGAATAACAACATAGAAAATCCCATCATGCTCTGCACAGCAAAAGGGAAAAAAAGCCCCGGCTTTTTTTCTTTGATGGGTTGGGCTTAGATAAAAATGCAGCTAAAAATGATGCTTTGGTAAGAAAAACAAAGTTCTGATACTGTGAAACTGTTAAAGAAACACCAAGCCTTTTCAGTTCTGCTGAGTAGATTTTTAGTCCGGAGGTTCACTTTAAAGTTCCTTTTATTCAACCAGCAAGTACCGTATATACTCGCATATAAGCCGACCCGCATATAAGCCGACCCCCCAACTTTTACCTGAAAAAACAGGGGGAAATGATTGACCCCCATATAAGCCGGGGGTAGGAAATGCTGGCCGCCTTATTCCCCTAGTGTGTCCCAGTATAGCTAGTAAAGTGCCCAGTATGGGTAGGTAGTGCCCCAGTATAGCTAGTATAGTGCCCAGTATAGCTAGTATAGTGCTCAGTTTAGCTAGTATAGGGCTCTATATAGCTAGTATAGTGCCCCAGTTTAGCTAGTATAGTGCTCAGTATAGCTAGTATAGTGCTCAGTATAGCTAGTATAGTGCCCCAGTTTAGCTAGTATAGTGCTCAGTATAGCTAGTATAGTGCTCAGTATAGCTAGTATAGTGCCCCAGTTTAGCTAGTATAGTGCTCAGTATAGCTAGTATAGTGCCCCAGTTTAGCTAGTATAGTGCTCAGTATAGCTAGTATAGTGCCCCAGTTTAGCTAGTATAGTGCTCAGTATAGCTAGTATAGTGCCCCGGTTTAGCTAGTATAGTGCTCAGTATAGCTAGTATAGTGCCCCAGTTTAGCTAGTATAGTGCTCAGTATAGCTAGTATAGTGCTCAGTATAGCTAGTATAGTACCCCAGTTTAGCTAGTATAGTGCTCAGTATAGCTAGTAAAGTGCTCAGTATAGCTAGTATAGTGCTCAGTATAGCTAGTATAGTGCCCCAGTTTAGCTAGTATAGTGCTCAGTATAGCTAGTATAGTGCTCAGTATAGCTAGTATAGTGCCCCAGTTTAGCTAGTATAGTGCTCAGTATAGCTAGTATAGTGCCCCAGTTTAGCTAGTATAGTGCTCAGTATAGCTAGTAAAGTGCTCAGTATAGCTAGTATAGTGCTCAGTATAGCTAGTATAGTGCCCCAGTTTAGCTAGTATAGTGCTCAGTATAGCTAGTATAGTGCCCCAGTTTAGCTAGTATAGTGCTCAGTATAGCTAGTATAGTGCCCCAGTTTAGCTAGTATAGTGCTCAGTATAGCTAGTATAGTGCCCAGTGTAGTGTAGTGCCCTGCCCCGCACACTCCCTCCCTCCCTCCGCGGCCGCTGCTGCTGCTATTACCTGCTTTAGGCAGCGGCCGCTTCCTACTCCGGGTTCCCCTCTTCATCCTGCGGACTCCGTAACTGTATCACAGCAGCGCGCCCGGCGCTGCTGCTGTGACGATGCAGGGGTCAGGAAAGAGCGGTTCCCCTGGTAACGGCGATGCGCCGTTACCAGGGGAACCGCTCTTTCCTGCCCCCTGCATCGTCACAGCAGCAGCGCCGGGCGCGCTGCTGTGATACAGTTACGGAGTCCGCAGGATGAAGAGGGGAACCCGGATTAGGAAGCGGCCGCTGAAGCAGGTAATTTAGCAGCAGCGGCGGCCGCGGAGGGAGGGAGGGAGCGAGCGAGCGGGCGGGGGGCGCAGACCACCACCCACGACTCACATACAAGCCGACCCCCCAACTTTTGGCCCCCTTTTTGGGGGTCAAAAATTCGGCTTGTATGCGAGTATATACGGTAATTTTTTGAAGGGAAATTAAATAGGTGTCTCCCAAAAGATAATAAGACCATGTGCAAAAGGCAGTATTGTGGAAAAAAAAATCTCAGCTTTTATTACATTTGAGCACAAAGTGTCCAGTCCAAAATTATTCATACCTTCTCAATAATCAACAAAAAATGCCTTTATTGGCTATTACAGCAATCAAATGCTTTCTATAATTGCAGACCAGCTTTTTGCATGTCTCCACAGGAATTTTTGCCCATTCATCTTTAGCAATGAGCTCCGAATCTTTCAGGTTGGAGGGTATTCTTGCCATCACCCTGATCTTTAGCTCCCTCCACAGATTCTCAGTTGGATTCAAGTCAGGACTCTGGCTAGGCCACTCCAAAATGTTAATGTTGTTGTCTGCTAACCATTTCTTCACTTTTGCTGTGTATTTTGGGTCATTGTCATGCTGAAATTTCCACTGGTGGCCAAGGCCAAGTATCTCTGCAGACTGCCTAATGTTGTCATTGAGAATTCTCCTTTCTTGTTTTTTTTAATGGTGCTGTTTACTGTGATTAGGTTCCCTGGTCCATTAGCTGAAAAATACCCCAAAGCATTAGGTTTCCACCACCCTGTTTGACAGTGGGGATGGTGTTCTTTGAGTTGAAAGCTTCTCCTTTTTTACACCAAATGAAGGAAACATCATTGTGATGAAACAATTCAATTTTTGTTTCATCTGACCATAACACATAAGACCAGAAGTCCTCTTCTTTGTCCAGAGGAGCATTTGCAAAGGCCAAGCGAGCTTTTGTATGCCTTATCTGGAGAAGTGGCATCCTCCTTGGTCTGCATCTGCGAAACCCAGCAGTGTGCAGTGTCCATGGGATTGTCTGCCTTGAGACATTGCCACCAGCAGAGCCCAGATGGCATTGGTGGTGATTCTTGGATTCTTTTTCACCTCTCTCGCTATCCTCCTGGCCAGCACAGGTGTCACTTTTGGCTTCCAACCACATCCCCTGAGATTTTCCACAGTGCTGAACATCTTGTATTTTTGAATAATACTTTGCACTGTAGCCAGCGGAACTTGAAAACATTTAGAAATGGCCTTTTCCTGACTTTTGAGCAGCCACAATGCACAGCCGCAGGTCCTCGCTGAGCTCCTTTGTCTTATGCTGGGTACACACGATACGTTATTCATTTTTCCCGCTCGATTCTGCACTCGATTTTGCGCTCGACTCTCTTATCTTCCACTCATTTTTCGTAGCTTTTTTCCATTCACTTCTATGAGAAATCGAGGGCAGAATCGATCAGAAGGAATATTGGACATGTCGGGAATTATCTATCGTATCCATCTATCGAGCGGAAAAACAAATCGTGTGTACCCAGCATTAGACATGACTTTCCACAAACCAACTGCAGAGAGCTTCTGTTTTCCACAAGTTTAGTTGATTAAAGCAGCTGTTCCCAATTAATCAGGGTAATTAGGATGCTTTAGAACAGTTTGGACTATTTAGAATGGTATATAACTTTGGACATTCCCACAGACTGTGACAGTTTGTGAAGGCTATGAATAATTTTGGACTGGACACTTTTTGCTCAAATGTAAATAAGAGCTGTGTATTTTTTTTTTTTTTGCACAATAATGCTTCTTGTACATTGTCTTATTATCTTTTGGGAGACATCTATGTCATTTCCTGTCAATTACTTGCTGGTTGAATAAAAGTAACATTAAGTTAAAAATTTGCAAGGGGTATGAATAATTATGGGCATTGGGCAGCACTGTATAAAGTACGCCATTGCACATATATATAGTGTCAAAGTGTGTGTACAGTCCATATAGTCCATGTGTTGTGATTATTTGATGTTCACCCCCTGCATTGTATGTTGGTGGTGGTTGTATGGGCCGCATTTTACTCTACAATAAAATAAAATAAATAAATAGAATAAAATAGAATAAAAGTTACTTTTTAGGTACAAGTAATGTTTAGGAAGGGCTTTTTAACCTTTTTGCAGTCCCAGTGTTTATAAAAATATCACCTTGGACAAAACTCAGGATTAAAAGTGAATTGCATATGGCCCCTTATCTGTTTATCTCACAAATTATCTCTCTTTATTTGTTTAACTTGTGCATTAGCTTTCCTTACAGCTAAGGGAAAAAATAAGTAAGCTTTGCAATCAACCCCCCATGTGTGATTAAAGTTACTTGATATACACCTTATGCTCTCTCAAAAATCCAGTCTGCACTGTTTCATGTATCTTTCTGTTTTATCAACAGAACTTGAAGTTGCAAGACTCAGCACAGATGTTAATCTCGAAGATCTTAAATTTCCACAGAATTTGGGATATGGCAGTTCTATTCAACTCTCATCAAATACATTAAGACAAAATGGTCGAAATGGTAAATAAACACTATATAAGTATAGCACCCACAATGTTTGCTATTTAAATAATTTAAATAATTTAAAGGGACCATTGTAGTCCCTTACACACTCCAATGAGTTCTGGGTCACCATGAGCTTGCTGGTTAGTCTGTGCCTCTCGGTGTTACAAGCCCTACTGCATAGAGCCACATTAATCCATGCCATGCACTGATGAGGATCAAACAATCCGAAACAGTCTGTATGCATGTTGGATTATTATGGCTCTGTACAAATTAACAAGCTGACACATCATTGCATTCCAGCGGTTCTGGAGGTGTGTTTAGCTTCTAAGGGTACAATGGTTAATTTGCATATATTCAGCAGTGTTGCACTGGGAGACATCTCAAGCTCACTCCAACCTGAATTATCGTAAATTCTTTCTGTTTTAAAGAGACTCCTTAACAAAAATTGCATCCTGTTTTTTATCATCCTACAAGTTCCAAAAGCTATTCTAAGGTGTTCTGGCTTACTGCAGCACGTTCTACTATCACCATCTCTGTAATAAATCAACTTATCTCTCTCTTGTCAGACTTGTCAGCCTGTGTCTGGAAGGCTGCCAAGTTCTTCAGTGTTGTGGTTCTGTGATGCAACTCCCCCTCTAGGCGCCTCTCTGCACACTGCCTGTGTGTTATTAAGATTATGGCAGGTTCTCTCTGCTCTATTATCTTTTACAAGCTGGATAAATCCTCCTCTGAGCTGGCTGGGCTTTCACATACTGAGGAATTATATACAGGCAGAGCTGTCTGCACTCTGCAGAAAGAAAAAGCCTGACACTTCAGTGGAAGATAGCTGCAGGGGGAAAAGAAACACACAAATGATCTCTTGAGATTCAAAAGGAAGGGTGTATACAGCCTGCTTGTGTATGGATGTATTTTCTATGTGTGGACATACTGTACATCAACCTACTTCCTGTTTTGGTGGCCATTTTGTTTGTTTATAAACAAACTTTTTAAAACTGTTTTTAACCACTTTTAATGCGGCGAGGAGCGGCGAAATTGTGACAGAGGGTAATAGGAGATGTCCCCTAACGCACTGGTATGTTTACTTTTGTGCGATTTTAACAATACAGATTCTCTTTAAGAAAGCAAACTTTTGTTTTTCTATTTAAATAAGCTTGTGTTACCATTTATATTGTAATCTTGTAGTACTGTTTATTCACCACCGGATGGAGTGCACTGTTTTAGACAATATTCAGTTCAAGAAATTTCCAGATGAGGAGGGAGTGAGAGGAAGGAGGAAGTGAGGGAGAGAGTGGTTTAGAGGCTGGGGACAGGGACGGATCAAGACCAAGTTGTGCCTGGAGCAAGGTCAGGGTTTGGCGCCTAAAGGTCAGGTCTTGGCGCCTAAACTGCCATTCATTTTGCCGCCTTTTTAAGAATTCAACAAACTGTGCCTGGGGCAAGATACCCGCTTGCCCCCCCCCCCCTAGATTCGTCCCTGGCTGGGGGGACAGAACAAGTCAGGAGCAGAAAGGTGTACGGAGTTTTTCATCCAGTGCTGAGAAAAAGATTATTAGTATCTAGAACTGATTTCTCAACTACTGGAGTCTGCTCGATTTTCTCCTCTGAACTCTTTGCAGTGGGCATCAGGAGAACAGGCTTATACTGCTGCATATCCCGCTTGCTGTAGATTGCTGATAAGACTGTTTATATATTCTTATTATGTATTTGCTTACTGCAGTTGTCATTGCTGTTTTATTGCATTTGATTGTAGAAAGCACAACTCCTCCTTTAGAGCGCTGGGAGGTGATATCTCTCACTGTTCATATACTGTTACTGTGAGACTTGTTTTATATTATTTTGCCTGTTGAAACTAGGGATTTCGGTTCAGAAAAAATCCCTTTGTTTCTGCTTCCTTGGCAGGTTGCGTATTGACAAGTGGGGTGCTCATCTGGGATGCTTTGGCTTTCCGGTGCCATTATGTCAGTGCCCACTGCTTCCAACCAGAGCACTAAGAGAGGGGACAGAGTAAAGATAGCACTGTTAGAGGACACACCTAACAAAGCACCACTGATGAATCCTTTTTAACCAGTGCTGGGCAAACTATGGCCCATGGGCCAGTGCACTGTTACTCCAGCCTGTCGACAGGTGGCTGGATTCCTCTTCTTCCCACCTCCCTCCATGCAGAACTCCGGGCGGCGGAGGATTTGAAACTCACCTTGATCTCCGAATCGCGCGCCCTGTCTCCATGGCAACAGGATGTGCCAGCATATTGCATGCTGGCAGCCAGCATGCAAAATGCTGGCACGTCCCCATGTCACGTCAGGTGACGCCAATTGCCATGGAGATGCGACGTGGAAATCGGTGATTGAGGTGAATTTCGAATCCTCGTCGCCTGCTCGCAACTCTGCAGCGGGGGGGTTGGTATTTACCAACTACTGGAATGCCAGTAGTATTAAAATGTTCTGTTTTACCCTCTTAATGGACCAACAGACATTTTAAAACATCCATGTGCACGCGCACAGGAATGTGCACTTTAAAGGACAGATGCAAAGTGAGAACCTGGGGCTTCCTCCAGCCCCTGGCAGCCTATCTGTGGCTTGCCACAGCTCCGGTGTCCCGGCCGGGATCTCCTCCGATGCAGATGCCGACCTTTCCAGGTCGGCATTTTCTGTGCCTGCGTGAGCACGTGGCCGTGCCACTTGCAATCGCACTCGTGGCCTGGTGCATTCTGCGCAGATGCAGTACTTCTGCACCTGCGCAATATGCATCAGGCCACGTGATCGCGAGCGGCGTGGCCACATGCAAGTGCAAAGGATGCCGACCTCACGAGATCGGCATCTGCAACGGAGGCAGAATTGCAGCGAGGGACAGATAGGCTGCCAGGGGCTGGAGGAAGCCCCGGGTAAGTGGAACTAAACTTAACTAAACTAATTAATAAAAAAGTTTTACTTACCTGGGGCTTCTACCAGCCCCCTACAGCCACCTAGCACCGGCAACGTCCGGGAATGATCCTCTGGTCCCCCTCAGTGGTTTAGTTTTGATTCATCGACATCAACTGGCACATGACAGTAAACTGCAGATACAGTATAAAGTTCTGTCTTTTCATAGATAAAAAGATCTCAACTATGAAGTAGTGTAAGATCGATATAGCTGTGAGATGTATGTATGGCAAGAGTTATTTAACAACAACCAACCAGATGATCAAAAGGTCAAATTACAAATACATAAAAGGACGCCTCATCCATCCCCCGAGAGGAAACCTGGGTAGTACGAACATCAAGAAAGGTTATTGTTACGCTCGGTGGTATATTCTCCACAGTCAGCATGACATGCATAACCTGACGTGAAGGAGACACACACGCAAGCACAAGGAACCAGGATATCCCCAGTTGTAGTGGAGGAGAGGACTGACTCCCGTAGGAGATGTGGCGCTCAGAGCAGGCGTGGATCCGAGCAAAGACAAACAGTACTTAATATACAATGGATATGATATTCCTAGCGTATTATAATTATAGCTATCAGTGAAACTACAAACGACTGACTATATGTATATATAGGCGATTAACCAATATATAACATAAGCAAGGAACACTAGCTGGGAACTGGAGCAATACAAGGAACAGCCAGCCAAATCCTCTTACCGCTGATCCACTCGTACTGTCTGGCATCGGACCTCCATGTGCTTCCTGTTTACTATGACGTCACAGGAAGCAGATGGAAGTCCTATGCCAGTACGAGTGGATCTGCGGTAAGAGGACTCGGCTGGCTGCTCCGCTGCGCTCACTCTGCTAACAAGGGGGGACAGACAGACACATCAGGGGGGCATTCAGAGGGAGGGAGGGAGGGAGGAAGTAATGAAGCCGGGCTCCCGCATCCCTCATTACTGCGGCTGGAGCCTCGATCATTTTTTTCCGCCTCCAGGCAATCCCCCCCCCACCTAAAAGTGGCACCCTCCTCCCCACCCACAGGCATTCTCACCCCCCCTCCACTGACAACCCCCCTCCCCACTAGCACCCTCCTCCCCACCAGGAGTGTACCCTGCCAATGGCCCTAGGCACCCTACCCCAGGCACCCTTACCCTGGCCCCTGCACCCTTACCCTGGCCCCTGCACCCTTTCCCAGGCACCCTGCCCCTGCACCCTTCCCCAGGCACCCTGCTCCTGGCCCCTTCACCCCTCCATAGCTCCCAACTGTCCCTTTTTCGGAGGGACAGTCCCTTTTTGGGAGCCCTGTCCCTCTTTCCCTGTATCACCCTCATTTGTCCCTCTTTCAGGACTTTGTCCCTCTTTCTATATAAATATATACATTTCTATACTAAAAATGTGTTTGATTGACTCTAAACTTTATTCCCATCCTTTAAATCAGGGATGTCAAACCGGTCCTTCGAGGGCCGAGGTTCTCGCACATTTTTGATACAGCTCAAATGAATTGATGGGTCTGAATCAGGAAAGGTGTGGTCCATCAGGTAGAACAGATTCCTCTAATTCTCAGTCAATCTTAAACACTGGCATGGATCTGGCCCTCCAGGCCTGGAGTTCGACACCTGTGCTTTAAATTGATATATTACTAATTTTAAAATGTTATTATGAAGGAAAATGAACCAGGATAGAAAGGATCAGTGTGGTTTGAATTATAAAACAACATATTTTCTTATGAAATTTTTATGGTATGCGTGACTAGAGGCGTGGTGGGGGTGTGGCAAGGGGTGTGGCAGGGGCGTGGCTTAAGTGTCCCTTTTTCTCATCTCAAAAAGTTGGGAGGTATGTATTCATAGAATAAACAGGTGCCGCCATAAAACTGACTATATATACAGTTGCACACAGTGAAAGCAGTACCACATAGTGTAGTAAAGGATCAACAAAACCATGTAATGAATGCCACTATAGTGGTTCTCAGTCGTAGTTGGAATATTCATAAGTGCCTCTCCAATGTTAATACCCATTTAACAGTTCCATGGGAATATTCTGCTAATCAAAGTCAATATATATTGTTTTAGCTGGACATAAAAAGCTTATATACAGTGGCTTGCAAAAGTATTCGGCCCCCTTGAAGTTTTCCACATTTTGTCACATTACTGCCACAAATATGAATCCATTTTATTGGAATTCCACGTGAAAGACCAATACAAAGTGGTGTACACGTGAGAAGTGGAACGAAAATCATACATGATTCCAAACATTTTGTACAAATAAATAACTGTAAAGTGGGGTGTACGTAATTATTCAGCCCCCTTTGTTCTGAGTGCAGTCAGTTGCCCATAGACATTGCCTGATGAGTGCTAATGACTAAATAGAGTGCACCTGTGTGTAATCTAATGTCAGTACAAATACAGCTGCTCTGTGAAAGCCTCAGAGGTTGTCTA
Source organism: Hyperolius riggenbachi (assembly GCF_040937935.1). NCBI lineage: Eukaryota > Metazoa > Chordata > Amphibia > Anura > Hyperoliidae > Hyperolius > Hyperolius riggenbachi. The sequence goes on along the minus strand of NC_090646.1, from coordinate 310,100,229 downwards.
AGAGAATATTGGGAGCAACAACACCATGAAGTCCAAAGAACACACCAGACAGGTCAGGGATAAAGTTATTGAGAAATTTAAAGCAGGCTTAGGCTACAAAAAGACTTCCAAAGCCTTGAACATCCCACGGAGCACTGTTCAAGCGATCATTCAGAAATGTAATGAGTATGGAACAACTGTAAACCTACCAAGACAAGGCCGTCCACCTAAACTCACAGGCCGAACAAGCAGAGCGCTGATCAGAAATGCAGTCAAGAGGCCCATGGTGACTCTGGATGAGCTGCAGAGATCTACAGCTCAGGAAGAGCCGGATTTTGATCTAGTGAAAGGTCAGGGGCCCCGTCAGCCCCAATAAAGATTTATTGCCCCTGTTGATGTAACTCTTTATGGTCCGTTAAAAACAGTCTTCAGGAATGCTCTCTGTAACATAGATAATAAGACACATACAGTGTTTCCTCCTTGATCCTCTCCCCCTCCCCTCCTTAGTTTAGCTGTCAGACACAGGCTGGGGTCTGGAATGACTAATGTTATTTGTGTGATCTCTATCCAGCGTTCTCCACTAATAAAAATGTTTTGACACATTGTAAGTAGCAAAAAAGATGCAATTTGCAGAGTGTGAGCAGAGGGGAACAAAGTATCTATTACAGAGGGGAAGGGGGTGATTTAGGGCTGGTCCAGTGTCTGGTGTATTCAGATTTGTTGTTGTAAGGCAATGTGAAACACTGGGCTAGCTGATAAAAGTGCAATTAGAGGGCAGGCAAGCTGGTAAATAAACACAGCATGATTCAGAGCTTCCCTGGAGGGTCTGTGGGCAAAAATCTGTCTGGTCTCTCCTCATTGTTATAATGACTGCATGTGTGGATAATGTGTTAAACAAGTTGAAAAGTTTTTGACAGTCCCTAGACTCCAGGAGGGCTGCTCTATGACTTGTGTGAGAGACTGGCAGGGACAGGAGTCCTATTACAAGCAAGTACCCTCTGTGTGATGTGGAACTGCAATACAAATGAGCTCTCTGCTCCATCTCAATTTCTCACCAGTCTCCACTCCTCCTCTCTCTTGGCTAGTGCATGCCAAAATCGCAATAGCAATTGTTAGCAATTTGCGAGTGCGATTTTGTGAGCGGTTTTCAGAGCGATTTTTGAATGAATTGGTCCAAAAATGCTACAAGCAACATGCTTGCGATTTTGACAAAAATCACAACGCTGCTGTGGGAACACCCTCATAGGGTAAGCGCTTTCCAAATCGCTCTTGGTGTGCACCAGCCTTCCCTCATTCACCTTTGTTTCCCTCTTCCCCTAGTGTTGGGTGTCTGTGTCTTCTTGTCATACAGGAAAGCTAAATAAAAGTGCAATCCTGGTGAGACAAATATCTTCTTCCCTCTCTTTCAGCTTTTCTCTCCTCACCGTTTCTGCCCTTCACTGCATAAGGGCTCAGACACACTATAAGTACTTTTCTGAGCGATTTTACATTGAGCATTTTTTTTTTAACTCTCAGAAAGCTCTGATGGCTGAAAGCGACTCAGAAAATCGCTTATAGTGTGTCTGAGCCCTTAGTATTTGTACACTGCGGGTGAGTTGGGTGCCGGGAGCGCCAAATGACTGCTCTTCCTGCTGCCACTAAACTCCCCGGCGGCGTTAAATACTATTCCCCCTCCAAGTCGTTGCAACTTTGAGGGAGGTGTAATTTGGGGTACGGCGATCACCGGAGCCCCGAATTTCCCTTATGCGCCCCACACAGCATATTATTGCTGCTATGGGGCTCCTGGTTTGGGTAATCGGTGCTGAGCGCGTGCATCAAAACCACCTGCTTTGCCTTCTTCCTCCTCTCTCCAATCTTGTTATTAAAAACCATAATTGAAAGCGGGCCATACATGCATCAATTGTTACAGGCAGATTCTTTCACTATGATCGAATCATAATAGCTTTTCCACCTGTCAGTACTGAGTATGGATGTGACCTATAGGGATTCATACTATAGAAGTGGGTTGTGTGCAGGCAGTCATAGCCGGCCTTTGATATGAGCGACCGGAGAGGTCGCTCAGGGCGCCGGCTTCCAAGGGGGGCACCGCACCTATAGCTGGCTAACTATACTGAGAGCATCTACACCTGACTTCCTATATTGGGGGCACCTATAGCTGGCTACTTATACTGAGGGAGTGCATCTACTCCTGGCTACCTATAATGAAGGCACCAACACCTAGCTACCTATACTGGATGCACCTAAGCCTGGCTACCTATGGGGGAGACCTACAATTGACTTTCTATACTGGGGGAACCCTATGCTTGGCTACCTATATTGAGGGAACCTTACACATGAGATCCTATACTGGGGGCACTTATACCTGGCTACCTACCTATACCGAGTCTGATGGTGTTTTTTTTTTTTTGGGAGGGGGGGGAGGGCGCACTGGGGCAATAACGTGTGGTGCTAATTGTGGGTGCTGTGCTATCATTCCAAATTGGGGGGGCTAACTGTCCCACTGATTGTTTTTAATAATATTCCTGAAAGGTTCTAGCCTTAATTTTGTAAGTTTATTCAGGATAATGCACTCTTTACATCCATTTTGTGGTTATTAATATTTTTTTTTCTATTGTACATATGTGATGCGACATGGAGATCTGAGCATTTGGCGTGATGTGTCACGACTTCAGAAAGGTTGGGAACCCCTGTCCTAGGAGTTAACTCAGGAGAGAAGTTGAATTGCATATAGGTGTGTGTGTGTGTGTGTGCGTAAGTGTGTGGGCATGCACGAAGCAGATGAAGGAGGGGGGAGGGGCACAAAAATCAAATTTCACTCAGGGCGCTGTGAAACCAAAGGCCGGCCCTGCAGGCAGTGATGCACTGCCACTGACCACCAAAAAGGCATGGATGTTGAGGGGAAGGGGGGGGGGGAGGAGTAAAAACAGTGATGGAAGGAGGGGTACCGAAACTTCGGAAATTAGCATTAGTGAGGCAGGGATTATGGTGCCAGGAGGGAGGTCAGTAAAGATGTGTTACCTGACTGAGGGAGATGGTGGTCTGGTAAAGAGGGAGGGGATATCCTAGATGGAAGAGGGGAATATTTGAGGGATTAGTAGAGACGGCGGTAAAGGGGAGGACATAAGTGTGGGGGGGGGAGTGAGGAATGAGCCTTGGGGAATTAAAGTGGCCATACATCTGTTGACATCTGGCTACCTATACTGGGGGGGGGGGGGGGGGGTGTGACAGCTGGCTATATATACTAGGGGGTCATCTGGCTATCTATAATGGGGGAGTCAGTTGGCTACCTATACTGGGAGAACATCTGGCTACCTTTACTGGGGGGGTTGTCTTGCTATCTATTCTGGGGGGACAGCTGGCTACTACCTATAGTAGGGGGACATCCAGCTACCTATACTGCAGGGACATCCGGTCACCTATACTGGGGGGAATCCTTTCAACATTGTGGCTGAGGAGGGGGGCCCCAAATTCATTGCTCTGCTTGGGTCCCTATGTGGTCTTAATCCGGCTCTGAGCTTAGGTGGGGGAATCAGTTCATAGGACAACTATTAGTCGTGCACTGCACAAATTTGGGTCCTATGGTAGAGTGACAAGAAGAAAGCCGTTAACAGAAAAAACAAGAAGTCCCGTTTGCAGTTTGCCGCAAGCCATGTGGGGGACACAGCAAACATGTGGAAGAAGGTGCTCTGGTCAGATGAGACCAAAATGGAACTTTTTGGCCAAAATGCAAAACGCTATGTGTGGCAGAAAACTAACACTGCACATCACTCAGAACACACCATCCCTACTGTCAAATATGGTGGTGGCAGCATCATGCTCTGGGGGTGCTTCTCTTCAGCAGGGACAGGGAAGCTGGTCAAAGTTGATGGGAAGATGGATGGAGCCAAATACAGGGCAATCTTGGAAGAAAACCTCTTGGAGTCTGCAAAAGACTTGAGACTGGGGCGGAGATTCACCTTCCAGCAGGACAACGACCCTAAAGATAAAGCCAGGGCAACAATGGAATGGTTTAAAACAAAACATATCCATGTGCTAGAATGGCCCAGTCAAAGTCCAGATCTAAATCCAATCGAGAATCTGTGGCAAGATCTGAAAACTGCTGTTCACAAATGCTGTCCATCTAATCTGACTGAGCTGGAGCTGTTTGCAAGGAAGAATGGGCAAGGATTTCAGTCTCTAATCAAATCAAGATGGCGCCGGGTGAGGACGCCACGGCCACAGGGCTCCGGTCTTTTTTTGTTTTTTCCCCCTAACTCCCCCGCTGGCGACCTCCCGTCCACCTCCATTCACCTGTGGATGATGCAGGGGGCTCGGATGTGCCCCGCGGGCTGCTGGAGGATCGGGAGGTCGCGTGCTCTGCTCCGCTGCGGGGTGGGGATCGTCTGACCTGGGGAATCCGCCAGGGGAGCCGGAACACCGCTCTGGAGCCAGGGAAGCCGGGACACCGCACGCAGCGCCGCATCCATGCAGCACATGGTTTGCTCTCCTGCCGGGGACCAAACGGAGAGGGGCAGCGGCGGCTCCACAATGCCCTCGGTCGCTCAGGACTGTCGGGGGCTGCCGCCTGGGAAGAAGCCGCATTATGCCCCCGCCGCCAACACGTGCTCCCGCCGCCACCACTTGCCGACCAGGGCCGCCGCCGGAGACCTCCCCCAGTGACCTCCCCATCACAGGACTGCTGGGGTTGCCGGTCACCCTCCACCACGGGTCGCCCAGGGACCAGCAAGGACACATGGGTCACCCGCCACGTGCGGAGGAGGCCTGTCTGCAGCGGCTCCCCAGTCACCAGGACCACGACCAGGCTGCCACCGTGCTGATGGAGGGCCTGTGGCTGCTCCTCGCAGCCACAGAGAAGGTATGCTGCCCCTGGCCTGTCCACCTCTGCTGCCTAGCCAGGGTGCCCCCTTCCCGGCCTGATGTCCACCAATGGGGCCTAGCCGAGGTGCCCCCCGGCCTCATGTCCACCACTGCTGGGTGGCCCCATGCCCACCACTGCTACCCAGCAAAGGTGCCCCCTGGCACCACAGTCTCATGTCCACCATTGCTGGGTGGCCCCAGGCCCCACGTCCACCACTGCTGCCCCCTGGCACCACAGGGCCCCACTGGGTCTGAACCCTCATCACCCAGCCATGCGGACCCTGAAATTAGGAGCGATTCTCCTGGAGTAACCTGGCTCAAGTGATCCCTGCTGGCCGCCTCCATCACGATCCCCCCCCCCCAGCATCCTCTCTACTTTCCGCGGACAATCAGAGCACCTGTCTAGTTGGGAGCGCGTCGCTGTGTAGCGTCCAGTGCCGAAAATGGCAGCGCTCATATCAGCTCTCAGGCTGCTCCTCCAGTCCCACTCTTTTTCTGTCCCGCTATCAGTGTATGTCTTGCTATGCTATGTGTGTATTACGTAAATTGTACGTGTATGCTGTAATGCTCTGTTTGTATTATGTTACTGTACGTGTATGCTGTAATGCTCTGTTTTTGCTTTGATTTTGCTTTTGTTTATACGTATGTACCTATGCTTAATTGTATACGACGCTCTGCTTAAATGTACGCACTGTAATGTTGCCCTATGTATGCTTGTCCCACGTCCACGTATGTACCATGCTATTTTTCTGTTTTCACCAACGACCCTGTATGCGCCAAAACCAATTCCGGGTACAATTCACCGTTGTACTTGGCGAAATAAATTCTGATTCTGATTCTGATTCTGATTCTCTAGATGTGCAAAGCTGGTAGAGACATACCCTAAAAGACTGGCAGCTGTAATTGCAGCAAAAGGTGGTTCTACAAAGTATTGACTCAGGGGGGCTGAATAATTACACACACCCCACTTTGCAATTATTGATTTGTTAAAAATGTTTGGAATCATGTATGATTTTCGTTCCACTTCTCACGTGTACACCACTTTGTATTGGTCTTTCACGTGGAATTCCAATACAATTGATTCATGTTTGTGGCAGTAATGTGACAAAATGTGGAAAACTTCAAGGGGGCCGAATACTTTTGCAAACCACTGTAGAGGTGGAAATAGTGTAGGCCTATATCAAAGGATAAAGAGCTGTACATCCAGATAAAGTCAGTTTCTGTCACAGATGCACACATCCATTGCTGTATGGCGCACAACTGCCAAAACATTGCATTGCCTCCATAGAAGATCATCCAAGGGGTGTGGCAGGCCTTTATATCAGATATTGGGCTTCAACAAACCTCATTATATGCCAAATAAGCTCCATCAAGTAAACGTATTAAGTCTTAGAAAAAAATGACTTTTACTCACCCGAGGCTCCCCTCAGCCTCCTGCAGCCGAACGGTGCCCTCGCCGGGTCCTTCCGATACACCTGGACTCGCCGGCGGCCACTTCCGGTTTGGCCGTCACCGGCCGACAGGCTGGGAACGCGGCTGATTATCTGCGTCCCCGGCCGCAATAGCGCCCTCTATAATGCTATTGCGGCCGGGAGGCTGAGGGGAGCCTCGGGTGAGTAAAAGTCATTTTTTTTCTAAGACTTAAAAGTATCCCTTTAAATAAAACATAATAGGTCATATGCAATTGATTTTTTTCTCCTGAGTTTTCTCCTAGTAGATAATTTTTTTTATCTTCAATTTAAAATAATTTTTTACCAATTAACAAAGGAAAAAGTACCAAAAAGTAGGTGAAAAAGTACTGTCAAAATTATTTTAAGTAATTGCTTGTTGGTGGTTTAAAAAGCATTTTATTTACAAATTGTGAAGGTATCACCTAGGAGAAAAGTCAGGTGAAAAAGTGAATTGCATACGGACCAATGATTGAAAATTTGAACAGTGTTATCCAAATCCATACTAGAATCTACCCAAAACGTATTCAGCCATAAAATCCCACATAATGGATCATACATCATTGCAAAAAAACGTTCAAATTACGATCAGTATTTTTGCAATGATTTATGATCCATTATGTGGGATTTAATGGCTGAATACGTTTTGGGTAGATTCCAGTATGGATTTGGATCACACTGTTCAGATGTGCAATCATTATGTTTTATTTAATACTAGCTGGAGGCCCGGCGTTGCCCGGGTATGTATTTGGCTAGTGTTGGCTCTGTCCACTTTTCCTAACCCTAACACACAATTACTTAATGACCAAGTATGTGAGCTTTGCGGTCTTTGGCATCAATAATTTACAATTAAATAAAATTAATCTGATTGGATGTGACTCCACCCCTTTTCTGAAATTTGAACCCCAATCACCCAATGGCCAACTGTACCAGGTACAGGTGATTAACAGTGCAAGAATGTCAGCAATTAAATATTCCCCTTAAATATCAATAGGTGAATTTTGATTGGCTTTTATAGGCTCCACCCACTTTTCTGAATATTAATCCCAGTCACCCAGTGACCAACTGTGCAAAATTTGAGAACCCTACCATTAACAGTGTAAGAATGGCTGCAGTTTACATTTGCGCAACAAAATTTGTATTTTTCTCCACCCACTTATTTCATAAAATTGTTCAGGTATGTATTTGGCTGGTGTTGGCTCCGCCTACTATTTCTAACCCTAACACACAATTACTCAATAACCAAGTTTGTGAGCTTTGCGGTCTTTGACATCAATAATTTGCATTGAGATTAAACAAATCTGATTGGCTGTTTGTGGCTCCACCCCTTTGTCTGAATTTTAACCCCAGTCACCCAATGGCCAACTGTACCAGGTTTAAGGCTTGTGCCATTAAAAGTGCAAGAATGGTAGCAATTACATATTCCCCTTGAAAATCAATATGTGAATTTTGATTGGCTTTTGTAGGCTCCACCCACTTCTCTGAATATTAATCCCAGTCACCCAGTGACCAATTGTGCAAAGTTTGAGAACCCTACCATTAAAAGTGTAAGAATCGCTGCAGTTTACATTTTCTCAGTGAAATTTCATTTGTCTCTGCCTACTGATGACCCGGCATTGCCCGATTATGTATTTTACAGGTGCTGGCTGCGCCCACTTTTCCTAACCCTAACACACAATTAATCAATTACTCAATGACCAAGTTTGTGAGCTTTGCGGTCTTTGGCATCAATAACCTGCATTAAAATGAAACAAATCGTATTGGCTGTTTGTGGCTCCACCCTCTTTTATAAATTTAAACCCCAGTCACCCAATGATCAACTGTACCAGGTTTGAGGCTTGTGCCATTAACAGTGCAATAATGGCAGCAATGAAATATTCCCCTAAAAAATCAATAAGTAACTTTTTATTGCCTTTTGTAGGCTCCACCCACTTTTCTGAATATTTACTCCAGTCACCCAGTAACCAACTCTGCAAAGTTTGAGAACCCTACCATTAATAGTGTAAGAATGGCTGCTGTTTACATTTTTCCAGTAAATTTTGTATTTGTCTCCGCCCACTTATGACCCAGCGTTGCCCGCTTATGTATTTGGCTGGTGTTGGCTATTCCCACTTTCCTAACCCTCACACACAATGAATCAATTACTCAATTACCAAGTTTGTGAGCTTTGCAGTGTTTGGCATCAATACTTTGCATTGGAATGAAAAAAATCTAATTGGCTGTTTGTGGCTCCACCCCTTTCTGAAATTGAACCCCAGTCACCCAATGATCAACTGTACCAGATTTGAGGCTTGTGCCATTAACAGTGCAAGAATGGCAGCAATGTAAATATTCCCCTTGAAAATCAATAGGTTAATTTTGATTGGCTTTTATAGACTCCACCCACTTTTCTGAATATTAATCCCAGTCACCCAGTAACCAACTGTGCCAGTTTGGGAACCCTGCCATTAACAGTGTAAGAATGGCTGCTGTTTACATTTTCCAGTGAAATGTGTATTTGTCTCCGCCCCCTTTTTGGTTATGGGAATAAAAAGTATCCTATACTTCATTCCAGGTAATGTACTATGTGTGTGCCAAATTTCATTCAAATCCGTTCAGCCATTTTTGCGTGATCGAGTAACAAACATCCAAACATCTAAACATCCAAACATCCAAACTTTCCCATTTATTATATTAGTAGGATGCTATATAGTTGTTGGTGGAAGTTGTTCTAGTAGGACATTGGGTGCAGTACCTTATTTTGCCACAAGATGTCCTCTTCATACATCAAAATGCCAATACTCAATCCTTGTGCAATATGTCCACTAGATGGAGCTTATTTGACAACTTGCCAGCTCCGCACATATGTAAGGCAGGATTGAGACAGCATTTGTGATTATGTAGCACATCCTGATGAAGCTACGGGGGCGGGGCGAAACGTGTAGACCTCATGATACGCTATATGCAGTACTAGGAGCCACCATGCTTAAGCAGTACCGCCAACTGTGACGTACTTTGAAATTAGCCACGTCGCTGCCCTGGTCTGAGCCGCTGTTTGCGGATGCCTACTCCTTTCTGATGTCAAACTCTCCAGCTACTGAACAGATAAGTTTATCAATTTCTGCCAATCTGATGGAACCTTCTCTGGGGCTTTGACGTGCATGATTGCTTGGCTATCAGCTGTGGCATTGGTGAATAACTGTCTGCACCTTACATCTGGACAACCCCAGCGTGCACTATTATGCAGACTTGGAGCTTATATTGCTCGATATCCATCCGTGCAATTAATGCTCATTGTATCTGGGCTTATGCTGGAATATACAAGCGTCTGATAACTTTGTGCAAACTTGGATGCATTGACTATTACTTTTCTTTTACTACATCTGTGCATACGGTGGGGTTTATTGAAGACCAATATCTGATATAAAGCCCTGCCACGTCCCTTGGATGATCTTCTATGGAGGCAATGATTGTTTTGTAATGTTGTGGCAGTTGTGCGCTATACAGCAATGGATGTGTGCATCTGTGACAGAAACTGACTTTATCTGGATATACAGCTCTTTATCCTTTGATATAGGCCTACACTATTTCCACCTCTATATAAGCTTTTCTAGGTCCAGCTACAACAATATATATCGACTTTGATTGGCAGAATATTCCCATGGAACTGTTAAATGGGTATTAATATTGAAGTGGAACTTATGAATTAATCCAACTACAGCTGAGAACCACTATAGTGGCATTCATTACATTGTTTTGTTGATCCTTTAACCCCCTTGCCGGTCCAATTCCCGCGGCAAGGGGGCAGCGCAGCACTTTTTTTTTCATTTTTTTTCCCTGCTGGGCTTCCCTGGTCGCCATGGCGATGGGGCGGAATGACGTCACCACCCCTCAGCGCTGCCTGGCACTGATTGGCCAGGCTGTGCAGGGGTCGGGGGGGGGGGCGGCTCAGCTCGGCGCGGCGGGTAGCGGCAAATCGGCGGGTAGCGGCGGCGATCGCATACCACACGCAGCTAGCAAAGTGCTAGCTGCGTGTAGGAAAAAAAATTGTGAAAATCGGCCCAGCGGGGCCTGAGAAATCCTCCTACGCAGGTTACCCCGAGCTGAGCTCGGGATAACCGGCAAGGAGGTTAATATACTATGCGGCACTGCTTTCACTGTATGCAACTGTATATATAGTCAAGATTTATGGCGGCTCCTCTTTATTCTATGAATAGTGTTATATGTATTGATCATATTGGTCACACCTATCTCTCCTCTGTGAGTGGTTATATCCTTTTTTGATGTTTGTACTACTTAGGTTTCTTCTCGGGGGATGGATGAGGCGTTCTTTTATATATTTGTAATTTGACCTTTTGATCATCTGGTTGGTTGGTGTTAAATAACTCTTGCCATACATACAGGGGTTGGACAAAATAATGGAAACCCCTTTGGCATCATAATCTTTGAACATGTTTTAAGCAATCAAAACTTGACATATGTTATTTTTTTTGTTTATTATTTTTATTTGATATGTTTAATTAAAATAATTGTTTTTTTACAGATATTTAAACAAATCTTGGTTATAATTTATAAAAATGGCAGATCTCTCAGACTGTCAAAGAGGCTAAATTGTTGGTGCTCATATGGCAGGCGCTACTGTAACAGAAACTGCCTGAATGCTTGGGATTTCAAGAGGTACTGTCTCAAAAGTAATGACTGCCTTTGAAAGAGAAGGAAAAACGTCCTCAGCAAAGCACAGTTGTGGCTGAAAGTCAAAGTTTTCTGAGAGAGACTGTCGGACTCTAAATCGATTTGTTAGAAAAGCTCGCAAGACCACTGCTCCTAAAATCACTGCAGAACTGAATGAACACCTACAGAACCCAGTTTCCACAAAAACTGTTCGTTGGGAGCTGCACAAATTTGAATTCCACAGAAGAACTGCAATTAGAAAACCAGTGATTTCCCTTCATGGAAGAATTAACAGCCGAGACTATTTAGGAATTTTGGGTGACCAAGTTCATCCTATGGTTCAAGAACTGTTTCCTGGAGGGGAATACCATCTTTCAAGATGATAATGCCCCGATCTATACAGCTAGAATTGTTAAAGAATGGCACGAGGAACATTCTAATGAAGTTGAACGATTCATCTGGCCACCACAATCCTCAGACTTCAACATTATTGAGCATTTAGGGTCGTTATTAGAGATTCAAGTAAGAAGTCGATATCCGCCGCCATCGTCTCTAAAAGAAGTGGAGGGTGTTTTAACTGAAGAATGGGCTAAAATTCCTTTGGAAACAATTCACAATTTGTATGAATCAATACCTCGAAGAATTGAGGCTGTAATTGCTGATAGAGATGGCTCGAACCTCCGATTTTAGGAACGCGAATTTCCGCAAAAGTTCGGGCTCGCGCAAACTTTGCGAACCACAATAGACTTCAATGGGGAGGCGAAACTTTGAAAACCACAAACATTTATGCTGGCCACAAAAGTGATGGAAAAGATGTTTCAAGGGGTCTAACACCTGGAGGGGGCATGGCGGAGTAGGATACACGCCAAAAGTCCCGGGGAAAAATCAGGATTTGATGCACAGCAGTGTTTTAAGGGCAGAAATCACATTGCATGCTAAATTGGAGGCCTAAAGTGCTTTAAAACATCTAGCATGTGTATAGATCAATCAGGTAGTGTAATTAGTGTACTGCTTCACACTGCCAGACCAAACTCACTGTGTAACGCACCGCAAACAGCTGTTTGTGTAGTGACAGCCGTGCTGGACTGGTGCGCACCATAGCGAGAGTGCAGGCGATAGCGGTTTTCAAGCCCATATGGTCGCCGGGCTGAGGTAGCTCAATGATAGAACAACAGTGACTGTCCAACTGATCGAATTTCGACTGTCCACAATGAAGCAAAGACCTTATTATCTTGCGTGTGCTCCCCAACACTTTCATATAGCTGGCGGTCATTGCTTCATTGTGATACGCAAGCCCCTTCACCGCGGCAAGGTAGCGATCACAAAGGGGAATTGACACATGTACACGGCTTTTGTTTTGTTGTGGCAGCTGCAGTGCAGCCGGAAAAATTAGGCAGGCATGTGCACACACCAGAAAAAATTGTTATTGGTTTTGATAGCGGCCGCTGCTAGCAGCGGCCTTAAAAAATCAGGAATCCGCCTGGAGTCCTGGACCCTGTTGATGGTGGCGGAGAAGGCAGTCACATGGCGTGCAGGCAGAGATGCTGTGTGTAGGGACTGACTTAGTCTTAGGGCAGGCAGTAGCCCTCCGGGATCCATGCCTCATTCATTTTGATAAAGGTGAGGTACTGAACACTTTTTTGACCTAGGCGACTTCTCTTCTCAGTGACAATGCCTCCAGCTGCAGTGAAGGTCCTTTCTTAAAGGACGCTTGAGGCAGGGCAAGCCAGAAGTTGGATGGCAAATTGTGACAGCTCTGGCCACAGGTCAAGCCTGCGCACCCAGTAGTCCAGGGGTTCATCGCTGTTGTCTACATCCACACTTAAGGCCTTTTAGCCGGCTACCTGCCGGTCGAGGCGTTGGTTGAGGGTTAAGGCTTTAGTTGGACTAAAGAATGTCCGCATGTCTGACATCACCATGAGATCGCTAGAGCGTCCTGTCCTTGCCTGCGTGGCCATGGAAGAAGGATTACTGGCAGTGGCACCTTTATTCCGTTGTGCTGTGACATCACCCTTAAACGCACTGTAAAGCATACTTGCCAGCTTGATGCACCACTTTATGCACGGTACGCTCCAGGAAGAATGCATATGGGATCAAGTCGCTGATGGTGCCTTCACTGTGACTCACCATGTTTGTCACCTCCTCAAACGGCCGCATGAGCGTACAGGCATTTCGCATGAGTGCTCAGTACTTCGGCCAGAACAACCCCATCTCCTCAGAGCATGTCCTTTTACTGTAGTTGTAGAGATACTGTTTGACAGCTTTCTCCTGTTGTAACCGGCGGTTAAACATCAGTAGTGTTGAATTCCAGTGAGTCCAGCTATCGCAAATCAAGTGCCTCACCAGCAAGCTGTTTCTCCGCTGAATATCGGCCAAGCATGCCATGGCCGTGTAAGACTGCCTGAAATGCCCACACACCTTCCTGGACTGCTTCAGGACGTCCTGTAAGCCTGGGTACTTACACACAAATCTCTGAATTATTAGATTCAGCACATGTGCCATGCAGAGTACATGTGTCAACTTTCCCAAATTCAAAGCCGAAATGAGATTGCTGTCGTTGTCACACACCACATTGCCGATCTCCAGTTGGTGCGGGGTCAGCCACTGATCCACCTGTTTTTTAATAGCAGCCAGGAGAGCTGCTCCAGTGTGACGCTCCGCTTTGAGGCAAAACATGTCTAAGATGGCGTGACACTGTTGTACCTGGCATGCAGCATAAGCCCTGGGGAGCTGGGGCTGTGTAGCTGGAGAGAAGATCGCAGCACCAGTGGAGTAGCACTGCCAATCAGCCGAGGAGGAGGACGACAGCGAAGAGGATGTAGCAGGAGGAGTAGGAGGAGAAGGAGAGGAGGTGGCAGCAGGCCTGCCTGCAAGCCGTGGAGGTGTCACAACTAGGCCCACTGCACAGCCACGTACTCCCTGCTTGCCAGCGATCACCAGGTTGACCCAATGGGCTGTGTAAGTAATGTACCTGCCCTGACCGTGCTTTGCAAACCAGGCATCCGTGGTCAGATGGACCCTTGAACCAACACTGTGTGCCAGAGATGACACCACTTGCCTTTCAACTTCATGGTACAGTTTGGGTATCGCCTTTTTTGAGAAATAATTGTGGCCTGGTATCTTCCACTGCGGTGTCCCAATGGCCACAAATTTTCGGAAGGCCTCAGAGTCCACCAGCTGGTATGGTAACAGCTGGCGAGCTAACAGCTCCGCCAAGCCAGCTGTCAGATGCCGGGCAATGGGGTGATTGGCAGACATTGGCTTCTTCCACTCAAAGATTTCTCTCATGGACACCTGGCTGCTGCTGTGGGCAGAGGAGCAGAAACCGCTCAAGGTAAGAGGCGGAGTGGAGGAGGGTGGCTGTAAAGGTGCAAGGGAGAAAGCAGGTGAAGATAATGCACCTGAAGGAGAAGGACAGTGGCTTTGCTTTTGTGTACTGCTTTTCCTCAGGTGGTCTTACCATTGCAGTTTGTGCTTTCTCATCATGTGCCTTCGTAAGGCAGTTGTCCCTACATGGGTGTTGGCCTTTCCACGGCTCAATTTTTGGGGGCAGAGATAACAGATGGCATTGCTCTCATCTGAGGCAGACACACGATAAAATTTCCACACCGCTGAGCCCTGGGGTGATGGGACTATGGTGGCATCAGCAGCTGACGTTGAAGGGCATGTTGGCTGGCTGTCCATAGGTGGCGATACATGTCGCCAGACACTGCCACGAGCTGTTTCTGTCGACGAGCTCCCCCTGCTTCTTTTAGCAACTTGTCTCCTCCTACTCCTCTCTGACTCCTCCTCAGAATTGTCCTACTGTTCATCTCCTCTATTGGGAACCCACGTGACATCCATATCATCATAATCATCCTCCACAGCTTTGCTTGTATCAGACACCTCCAAAACGCCACCAACAGCAGGTACTTCATCATCCTCCTCCTCACACCTTACGTCCATAGTGCCGCCTAACTCAGACATATTGTGAACGATTGCGGAATAGCCGCCGCGTGCCCTGACGGCGTGGCGGCTACTTCCGCGTCCAGCCCGGCGGTCTAATGCTATGTTATGCTTGAGACTAGTTCCAGGGTGTTGTGACTACGGACCTCACACCCAAGCTTAGGATACTGTATCATTCTATGTTATGAGCTAGACTAGTTCCAGGGTGTTGTGAATACGGATCTCACACCCAAGACTAGCACTGTGTACTTGCATTACCTTAGCCCACCACTAGGGTGTAGAGAGCTAGGATCTCACATCTAGTTAGGGCAAGTTTGTTCATATTAGCAGCAGGGCATCCTGCAACCAGGCTCAGGCCCCTCTCCTAGGGTGCCTTTAGCCTATAGGGATTCACCCACAGTCTGGGGTGCATTCCCTTCTTCTTCTTACCTCCAGCTCCGCTGGTGGTTTTCACTCAAAGTACTACTGTTACATCAAACACTCATATCTCAGGTGTCCAGAGGTTAGACATACCTGGATTATTGGTGATACTGCAGATCATCCATAATCTGGTGTATATCTGCATTACTGGTGATTCTGCAGATCACTAATAATCAGATTCTCTCTGCGTGTTGACACCCATCTTTACACATATGAGGTGGTGTAACTTGCTTAGCGCCTTCATCTTGTTGTAACAATAATGGCTGTGAATCAGTTAGTTCCCCACCAAATAACTCCTGCGAAGTGTCAAATGTAGCGGATGTGGTGCTTGTAGTATCGCTGGTGGCTGCGGAAGATGAGGTGTTCTGTGTTAAATAGTCAACTACGTCCTGACAATCTTGGGAGGTGATGGCACGTGCCTTCTTCTGAGCACTGTACTTTAGTCCAGGGCCACACGAAATCACATCAGCACGACCTCGAACAGACCTGCCGGGTGGCCTGCCTCTGCCTGTTTTGTTCATATCTGGGGGGATGAAGTGAAAGGTATGCACTGACTTGACTAATACAATGTGCAGTCACACAGGTGCAGTGAAAGGTATGCAGTGACTGGTATTACAATACAGTGTGCAGCTGTCACACAGGTGCAGTTAACAGGTATGCACGGACTGGTATATAAAACAGTGTGCGGTCACACAGGTGCAGTGAACAGGTATGCACGGACTGGTATGTAATCCAGCATGCGGTTACACAGGTGCAGTGAACAGGTATGCACGTACTGGTATATAAAACAACGTGCGGTCACACAGGTGCAGGTGCAGTGAACAGGTATGCACGGACTGGTATTACAAATGTGCAGCTGTCACTCGCACAGGTACACTGAACAGGTATGCAGGGACTGGTATACAACACTGCGTGCTGTCAGTGAAAGGGTAGGCACTGAATGTGTTGGGCCTGGCAGTGGCACAGTAGGAATTAACAAGGGCCAGCTGCGACTGACAGAGCTGTATATGCAAGTGTCAGTGGGCCCCACACACACAAAAAAAACAGATTACAAGAACAACATTAGCTCTCAAAAGAGCTGTTGTGGGGTGCTTTTTAGCAATAAGTATCAGCAAGGAGCAAGCTAACAAGCCTAACAAGAGCCTAACTAAGCTTTCCCTAATCTGTGCAGCAACCTCTCTACCCTTTTCTCACTACCTATGCAGCACACGGAGTGAGAAAATGGCCGACGCTGCTGCTTTTATACAGGGGGGGGGGGGGCTCCAGGAGGGAGTGCAGCCTGATTGGCTACCATGTGTCTGCTGACTGTGATGTACTGTAGAGGGTCAAAGTTTAGCCTTATGATGTAGTATGGGGGCCGGTCGAACTCGCATATAGTTTGCGGTTCACCGCGAACGCGAACCACCATTGTTCGCGCAAATCGGTTCGCCGGCGAACCGTTCGGGCCATCTCTAATTGCCGCAAAATGTGGACCTACACCATATTAAAATATATTTTATTGATTTTCAAGGTGTTTCCATTATTTTGTCCAACCCCTGTACATCTCCTAGCCATATCAATCTTACACTATTTCATGGATGAGATTTTTTTGTCTATGAAAAGACAGAACTTTGTCATGTGCCAGTTCATTACTGACACTTTTTGCATAATAATGGGTGTATGGTTTTATAATTTGCAATAAATGTGCAGTTTTGAGCAGCATATACTGGTTTGTTTCCTTCTTCCTTTGATAAGAAAGAATGACATTGTTACATTTGGTAAAAAAAATGGCCTTTAGTGCTACTGGTAGTTAACAGTCTGCTGTGTGCCCATAAACTTAACTGATTTTGTATATAGGTTATGAAGTTAACCGTGACAAGCAAGATAATAGAATGTGGGGTGTTTGAGAGCTGAGACCTATGTAATTTTTTTATTTGTGCCAAAGTGAAATAAACTGTAAAAAGTACCATTTCAAAGTTATGGTACAACTTTAGCAAAATCACACATGTACAAATGTTACAAAATATGTATATCTGAGTAGGCCTGAGTCTCTAGTTTTCAGAATGGTGATATTTATGGCTTTTCTTGGGCTTTTCTAAGAAAGAATGACTGTATTGCTTTCGGTGCAAAAAATGGCCTTGAAATATCAATTAGCGCTGCTCATGGTTAACAATGTATTGCGCAGCCAAAAAGCTATCTGATTATGTATATAGGGTATCATTTTAATTGTGACAAGAGAGTGAATAGAATTTGGGTGTTTGAAATCTGAGGCCTTTGATATTTGAATTATTTTTTTTTTTTGCGGAAAACTGAATGAGAAGCAATAAAATTGTAAATTCTTTAAGTTGATCGCTACTATGTGGTCTAAATTTATATGGAACCCGACCCAGACTGGCAGCAAGATTACTATATAGAGCTAAAGAAGAGGGGGGATTGGCATTACCCGATCCTAAACTTTATCGACTCGTCGCTCATTTAAATAGAATGAAGGACTGGACATTAAAGTCGCGTCAATGGGCAATCCTGGAAGATGATTTAGCTCAAAGGGGACTTAACGCAGCGGTATGGATCCATAGAAAGGATAGAAGGAAATTCCACACAGAATGGTCTCAATAAACCAGGGTGACCTTGAATCTATGGGACAGATTGTTGAGTCAGCACAGGGTTGCTTCATATTCTAGCCCCTTAATGCCAATATGGAACAATTTCTTGTTTCAGCCAGGACTAAAGCATGGGTTTCCCAACAGACAAGTCCTTGGAGAGAATATCACACTGAGAGAGCTTATGCCCCTAGGTAAGCCCCCAACTAGACAGGAACTGATTGATAGAATGGAAGGTGCGAAGATGCCACAATTTGCATACCTACAGTTACTACACTTTCTAAGGCAATGTTTGAAGGAAGGATACACGGCGAGAGATCTCACAGAAATAGAGACCCATATATTTGTTAACCCACCAGTGAAACAGGCTTTATCTATCTATTATAAATTTTTCTTAAGGAATGTTTATGACTCCACTCCCACCTTTATTGAAAAGTGGCATTCAGAACTTAACAAGGAATTCTCTAAAGAAAAATGGGATAAAGCTTTCATCTTTGCAAATAAGATGTCTATATCAGGAAGGGGAAAGGAGAATGCTTTTAAAATAATGTCTAGGTCGTACAGAACACTACTAACCTTACATAAGATAAATCCTGCAGTTCCCTCACAGTGCTGGAGGTGTGGAGTGGAGGAAGGCTCAATGCTACATATCTGGTATTCATGCCGTCGTATAAAACCATTCTGGGATAAAATTCGTAAAATTATACATGACTGTTTATACCTTCAGATAGAGGATAACCCGGAATCCTTACTTCTTTTGATGTTACCTATGCCAATTAAGAAATTTAAAAAATCCCTGCTTAGACACATTTTAACAGCTGCGAGATTAACTATTCCAAAGTTCTGGAAATCTATTGAAACACCACCAATTAAAGCTTGGAAAATGGAAATGGACTACATTGAGCATATGGAGACCCTATTACAAGAGTCTCATAGTAACTCTCTATCAAATACTAACTCATGGTTAATGTGGCACATATATACAGAATCGGAGGAAGGACGAAGGATGATGGGTACGGATAGCTGAAGTATCTAGTAGATACTGAGGCCAAGAGACACGTAGAGTCGGATTTATCTTGAGTAATGGTAACTTTAGGAGTGATGGTTCACCGGAAGAGAAGAGATTGGGTGGGAGGGTTAGGGGCAGGGGTATATCCGGGGGGGGGGGGGGGGGGGTGGGAAGAAAATGGGTTTACATCAGTTAAAAAGATACAGTGTTTGTATTTGTGTTTGTATTTCTTGCTATTTGGCATTAATACAAGCAAAGTTTTGATTTGTTACATACGATGTATCAATATGTTAATTTTGAAGTGAGAAAGTGTCTAAAGATATAACCTTGCTGTACCAGTTATGTTTTAATATCTGTATAAACCCAATAAAAATTGGTGAAATCAAAAAAAGAAGCAATTAAATTGTTATTTTCCTATACTTTGTACCAAAATGAAACCCTTGTAAAAAAAATATAAATAAATAAAAAAGTGACAGAATTGAAAAGAGAATACATAAAGAGTTACTTTAGGGACTTAGTTTTCTAAATATGTAGGCCATGAGCATGTACTACTCTTATTTTTGCTAATAAGGGCTTGTAATCACTGGTGTGCAATGAGAAAATGAAAACTACAACATAGAAAAAAATACACATTTATTTCCAAATAATATATTGTCACCATACTTTCTATTAGGGACATCATTTAAATCTTGTGATAACCAGGACAAATAGGCAGATAAAATGTGTGGGGTTTATGTATGGTACTTTGTTTATTTTAGAACTATAGGGGATGGAATTGGAGAAATAAATATCACCCCCAAAAAGCCTAATTTGTGACGAAAAAATAAGGAATAGATCATTTTGTTGTGAGAAGTATTGACAAACCTCCAGTGGTAGACAGGTCATGTGTATGCTCAGTGTGTATTTTATCCCATAAGTGGGGCTTGCACTCTTTTGCAGGTAGGCACTCATCTGTTTTTAAGTAGCGCTGTTCATTTCCTTGCTATTGACAAACCTATTGCCAAATGAAAGGGAAGAGCGTTCATAGGTGAAAATTGCTCTGGTCTGTTAGGGTAAAAACCCTTGGGGGTGATATGGTTAAGGAATGCGGCCCACAGTTTGTCCAGCCCTATGTTAAACTATCTTTGTGCTGGGATATTGCTGTCTTGTTACCCCTTGCTTGTACCCCCTAACCTCCAAGCAGTCGAGGGCTTCATCAGAGAAAACTCTGAGTCTTCATCTCCAGACCGCAGGCTTGGTAACTTGCACGTGGCTGGGCCTGGATCTGTGAAGCATGGCATGAGTGAGGCCGTGCACACGGATACATCGGCTATTATGGTGCGATTACCGCAATGGATGATAAATTAACTGCTAAAATGAATAAGATCCAGTCAGACGGGGTGCATGCGCGGCGCGACATGAGAAGGACCCTAGTGAGCTCCGCACTCAGCCTGTCCAAGGAGGGCTCTACACAGCAGTAAAGTTGGCGGAATGCTAAGTTATTAGCACCGTTGAACAGGGGAAGCTCCACTGACCCTGGGCATGTCAAGTAAGGGCACTAAAAAAGATTTATTACCGGCGGTGAAGGATTTTTTCAAACGACGCGAGGCAGCAAAGATGACGCCCGTCACAGTGCCGGAGAAGGGAGACAGCGCGTCAGGAGAGAAGGAGATGGACAAGACTCCAGAGCACAGCTTCACACTAGGGGACATCTCTAAGCTCCTGAACGAACTTAAGGACTCCCTAAGAGCTGAGATCAGATGCGCAGTAAGTACTCTGTCTGCACAAATAGAAGAGATAGGGGAAAGAACACATAGACTAGAACTTAAACAGGATGAACTAGCGGAGGCAGTGGGAAACCAACAAGATAATCAAAAAACACAGGACGAAATTAACATGGCCACAGATGCTAAGCTGGAAGACTTAGATAACAGGGGCAGAAGGGATAATATACGAGTAAGGGCGGTTCCAGAAGCGATTAAGGACTACAAGAGTTATATACTGGCTAGAGATGTAGCGAATTGTTCGCCGGCGAACGGTTCCAGGCGAACTTTGGGGGTTCGCGTTCGCCTGCACCAGGCGAACTTTTGCGGAAGTTCGATTCGCCCCATAATGCTCTATTCAGCAAAACTTTGACCCTCTACATCACAGTCAGCAAGCACATTATTGCCAAACAAACTGCTCTCACTGCTGGAGGCCCACCCCCCCCCCTCCTCCAAGCAAGGTCCTTATGCCATTTCACTCACTTGTCTGCCTACACTAATTAGTTAAGGGACAGCTGCTTCCATCCAACCTCCTACCTATTCCCTACCGGAGGGAGGAGGGTCTCATCTGCCAGGGAATTATACTATTTCAAAAACCAGTTTACATACCATAGCTGGGAATTGAACCCAGGTCCAACTGTGTGGTGGGCAAGCACCCTAACCGCTGTAGCACAACAGTACTAACTGAAACTGGCCTAGCATTTACTATTTATGCTCAATGCAATAGAAACATTAGGTTGCTTAAAGGGAACCTTAACTGAGAGTGATATGGATGTTTCCTGTAAACAATACCAGTTGCCTGGCAGTCCAGCTGATCTCTGTGACTGCAATAGTGGCTGAATCACACCCTGAAACAAGCATGCAGCTATTCCAGTCTGACTTCAGTCAGAGCACCTGATCTGCATGCTTGTTCAGGGGCTGTGGCTAAAAGTATTAGAGACACAGGATCAGCAGGCGATTCAGGCAACTGGTATTATTTTAAAAGGAAAAATCCATATCCTTCTCCGTTTAGGTTCCCTTTAAGGATTTGTAGCGTAAAAGCCAACTCACATTGGCTGGGATTTGAACCCGGGTCTCACTGGTGGGAAAGCACCCTAACCGCTGTACCACAACAGTACTAACTGAAGCTGGCCTAGCATTTACCATTTATGCTCAATACAAGAGAAAAAGTAGACAGTAAGCCAGCACCTATTCAGTAGGAGACCTAAGGCAAGTCTTCCTAACACTGCTACTGCCTATAGAGCATGCCCTAGTGGTTGCAGCTCTGGTGCTTTGAGTCCGCCAGGAGAAAAGCGTGATATAAATGTTATTTTTATTGTCTATTTTTCTCTTGTATTGAGCATAAATGGTAATTGCTAGGCCAGCTTCAGTTAGTACTGTTGTGGTACAGCGGTTAGGATGCTTGCCCACCACACAGTGAGACCCGGGTTCAAATCCCAGCCAATGTGAGTTGGCGTTTATGCTACAAATCCTTAAAGGGAACATAAACAGTGAAGGATATGGATTTTTCCTTTTAAAATAATACCAGTTGCCTGAATCGCCTGCTGATCCTGTTTCTCTAATACTTTTAGCCACAGCCCCTGAACAAGCATGCAGATCAGGTGCTCTGACTGAAGTCAGACTGGATTAGCTGCATGCTCGTTTCAGGGTGTGATTCAGCAACTATTGCAGTCACAGAGATCAGCTGGACTGCCAGGCAAATTGTATTGTATTGTTTACAGGAAACATCCATATCACTCTCAGTTAAGGTTCCCTTCAAGCAACCTAATGTTTCTATTGCATTGAGCATAAATAGTAAATGCTAGGCCAGTTTCAGTTAGTACTGTTGTGGTACAGCGGTTAGGGTGCTTGCCCACCACACAGTTACACCTGGGTTCGATTCCTAGCTATGGTATGAAAACTGGTTTTTGAAATGGTATAATTCCCTGGCAGATGAGACCCTCCTCCCTCCGGTAGGAGGGAGGAAGGAATAGGTAGAAGGGTAAGAGGGAGGAGGGAGGACCTTCAGGTATTAGAGCCCTTGAAACATGTTTTCTATCATTTTTCCAGCCAGTAGAATTTTTTCAAATTTTCAAAGTTCGCCTCCCCATTGAAGTCTATTGCGGTTCGCAAACTTTTTCGCGAACCGAACCTTTCGCGGAGGTTCGCAAACAGGGTTCGCGAACCGAAAATCGGAGGTTCGCGACATCTCTAATACTGGCCTTGTTTAAAGCTCTCATACCAGACATTCCTGAAGAAATGCTACGCATAGACAGGATACACAGAGCCCTGAAAGCGCCTAAAGACCCTAACAAGCCAAGAGACATCATTATGAAGATGCATTATTCAGAAAGGAGGGAAATAATTCTCTATGCAGCAAGAGACTCGGGCACTCAGGGTATAGGGGATCATCGTGTGCAGACCTTCCCTGATTTATTCCCCATAACACTAAACAAGAGACGCTCTCTGAAACCGGTGACCACTATACTCCAGAAAAAAACAATATTATATAAATGGGGTTTCCCCTTCTCACTCATGTTCACTTTAGGCCAGAAAAGGTACCAGGTATCCTCACTTCAAGAAGGGCTGAAAGCCCTGAAGGATAACCTCCTAACTTCACAGGACGACACAGCAATGGATAATACATCCTCTGCCAAAAGTGCACAAAGAGACTGGCAGGAAGTCAACCATTCCTCTAAGAAGAAGCTGAAAGAAAAACAATCTACCCCTTCCAAGATTCCTTCTGCAAGAAAAGCGCTTCCTCTCCAAGCTACCTGATACAAGCTACCTGATATAAGTAAGATGAAACAAAGCTAATGTGAAATATTAACTTTCTTTGATTCTACTGTACATCATGCCAGGCCCCTACTCTCCATTCGATATGCTGTTTCTCTACCTATTTGTTATACTCTGCTACCATCCTAAAAGCATGCTCCTTTCTTAGACTCTTAAAAGGATGACTAAAGAGAGCTTCACCATTTTATCTACTCCCCAACTTACCATGGAAATGAGTAAGTGAATATAAGTCCATAATCCAGGACAGACTGAGCTGAATTGGCCCTCAGCTATTCACCATCTGGACCTTTCTCCACAGTGCCTGCTATCTTTGCACTGGGAGGAATGTGCTACTAAAAGTTTAAAGTTTCGATCACTTTTATGGTTAACCAAGTTTTACCTCTTTTTATATGTTACCCGTTATTTCATATCTGTATCTTTACTTCTAACTATGTTATGCACATATATAAGTACCGATTCTAGTACAAGATGCTGTTATGCTAAAATTATTATGAAGGCTGGTATGGACAGGATATGCTTATTAAATATGATATACAACTATTCTTGTGGGACAAGCAGGCTACTCAAAACCCCCATACACCCAAACTCTAAATTATGAAAGTAATCTCTCATAATGTACAGGGTTTCAATGAACCTATAAAGAGAGCCAAGTGCTTTGAGATATATAAATCTAAGGCCCTGGACATAATAATGCTGCAAGAGACCCACTTCAAGGGCTCCTTCAGACCATTCATCCATAAGGACTACCCTGAATTCTACACATCAAATAATACTTAATCTAAAACTAATGGAGTGGCAATACTGTTCCACAAGAATTGTTCATTTCAATGTGCCAAAATCTACAGAGATAAGGAGGGCAGAATTCTTATTATATCAGGGACATCAAAAGGAAAACTCCTAATGCTAGTTAATCTATATGGCCCAACCCTTAAACAGGGGCAATTCTATGTGAAGGCACTAGATACCATTAGAAAACATAGCCAAGGCAGCATCATCTTAGGAGGAGATCTAAACCTGACACTGTACCCAACCCTTGACAGTAAAAAAATGAATTCGAGCACAAAAAGGCCCAAACCTCCCAAAGCATTCATCAGACTCTTAAAAGAGCTCTCCCATAGACACCTGGAGGAAAGCACATCCACGTAAACTAGATTATACACACTTCTCCCACCCACATTTTAGCTCAGCTAGAATAGATTATATCATGGTTTATAAAAATATAATTAACACCTTAAAAAGAGCAGACATTTCTCATAGCTGCATTTCAGACCACTCCTTGGTTGTCTCCACCTTGCTGTTGCACGGTGACAACCCATGAAATATTAGATGGAGACTTCCTCCATTCTTACTATCGTCAAAACAAAACAGATCTCGAATTGCAGAAGCATTATCAGAATACTTTCAGTTTAATAAAATAGAAGATACTTCTACCTCAAACTGGTGGCAAGCCCACAAAGCTTACATTAGAAGGTATATCCTGAAACTAACAAAGGCCTTTAAATATGACAAACAGGAGACAAAATTATTATTGGAGAAAGAATTAAATAGGCTACAAACAGAATTCAACTCCAACATGACCTTAAATTCCTTAAATAAAATCCATCAGATTAAGGAAGCGCTGGATATTGTCCTATCCAAGGAGGTAGCATGGAATTTTTTATGGCTAGGTCATAAATATTTTTCACTGGCCAATAAAGCCCATACCCTCCTGGCAAGGAAAATTCAAGATAAAGAGATCCAACACATCACATCCCATTAGATTACCAAATGGAGGCACCACGCACAATCCCTCTAAAATATCAGCCATTTTTCGTGAATTCTATCACTCACTCTATTCTGATAAATCCCCACCCACGCAAAAAAATAGAAACATTCCTAGCCATACTAGACCTTCCCAAAATCACTCTACAACAACAAAGCCTGATGAATAGCCCTATAACACATGAGGAAATAATGAATGTGATTAATAAACTGAAACCCCACAAGGCCCCAGGACCTGACGGCCTATCTGAATGCTACTATAAAACTTTTAAAGATATTCTAGCCCCCCACCTATGTTCATATTACGAGGCCATCAGGGAAGGAGGTCCCTTTAGGAATAGAAGCAAATAAAGCCACAATGGTAGTCTTACCTAAAGAAAATTAAGACACATCCCTCTGCAAAAACTATAGGCCTATTTCCCTTATAAATCTAGATCATAAAATAATCACCAAAATACTAGCCGAGAGACTTAATACTTTTCTCCCTACAATCATAAAAAGTGATCAAGTAGGATTCATTGCATCTTGCCAAGGCCCAGACAACATAAGAAAGCTACTTAATCTAATCCACCAAAGTAACAAACATCAATCCCCTATGGCTCTTTTGGCCATTGACATAGAAAAGACCTTTGACTCCTTGAATTGGAAATATCTCTTCCTAATATTGAATAAATATGGGTTTCAGGGATCTTTCCTAGAAACTTTGAGAACCCTATATTCTAACCCAACTGCTACCACATTGGCATCGGGGGTGGAATCCGAAGCCTTCCTAATATCCAGGGGAACGAGGCAGGGGTGTCCCTTCTCCCCTGCCTTGTTCGCACTGGCATTTGAACCTTTATTAGAGACAATACGCAGTAACCCTCTGGTTAAGTGAGTAAGAGTAGGGGAAACCGAACATAAATGCAATGCATTCGCGGATGATCTGCTTCTATCCTTACAAAATCCGCTCATATCAATCAATACGGTCTCAGATATCTTAAAAGATTTCAGTATGATATTGGGTTTGAAATGCAACCATGAGAAAACCGAGGCCTTCACACTCAACTGCTCAAGTGATCTTGAACAACAACTAAAGAATACATTCCAATTCACATGAAGATCAAAAAGTATAAAATATCTAGGAGTATAGATATCTAAAGATCTGAAAGATCTGTATCACCTGAATTACAACCCCCTCCTGAAGAATCTTAAAAATAAAATGTTGGGCTGGGACAAATTACATATATCCTGGATGGGGAGGGTAAATATCCTAAAAATGATTATACTGCCCAAACTCATGTACCTGTTTAGAGCAATTCCCATAGAAGTACCCAAATCCCCTATAGATAAATTTCAGGCCTTCACCAACTCCTTCATATGGAGTTTTAAGAGACCGAAAATTAGGTCCTCCATTTTATCACTCCCGAAAGAACTTGGAGGTATAGGCCTTCCAATCTTTTTTAAATACTATGAAGCAGCCAGATTAGCCCAATTGTATTCTGCCTCCTATGCTCATAGCACCTCGATTTGGAAGGACATAGAAAATAATGACACTTCCCCATGCTTAATTCAGGACTCTATATGGTTGGAAAAACACCCCACAGAATTCTGGTCATCTGCCTTCCCAATAACTGTAGAAGCATTTAAATTATGGAACAAAATGAAATTCAAATTCAAGTTAATATCATCCCCCTCTCCACGGGCCCCAATAAATATGAATCCTAGCTTCCCCCCAGGAATTGAATATAAAGCTTTTAATTGGTGACGAGAAGCTAATATTACCAAATTCAAAGATATCACTTGCAAAACGAACATTATGTCATTCCAGGAACTAAGATCACTCTACCAAATCCCCTTAAGAGAGTATCACAGGTATTGTCAAATATATCACTACTACGCCACATCTAATCTCAGAACCACAATATTACAATCAAGTCTCCTAGACAAGCTCCATAAGAAGGGCAATCCACCTAACCAGCCCATTTCTGTAATATATAAATTAATCTCTGGCGGAGATGCAGCCTCTAAAAACTCACCTCAAAAGGCCTGGGAAAAGGATATCTCCAAAAATATATCGGAGGAAGAATGGAGCACGATATGGAATAACATGTCCAGATGTTCCACTAATGTATCAATCACTGAAACGTCTCTTAGGGTTCTATATAGATCCCACCTCACGCCAGATAGATATTCTAAATTCTCTGCTGATAAAAATCCAAACTGCTTTAGAGGCTGCAACACCACAGGAGATTTCAAACATTTATGGTGGGATTGCCCAACCTCCCAAAAATTCTGGGGAAAAAACATATGATTGTATGAGCTCAATTATAGGGAAGGACATCCGACCAAACATGTTCAACTCCTTACTGATCTACCCACTGTCTAATTTGGATAAACATGAAAACTCCCTGCTACTGAAAGTGAATACTGCAGCAAAATCTATAATTGCTAAACAGTGGAAAGATAAGTTACTACCATGGGAGAACTTAATAAACAAAACCAATAATATATGCATAAATAAATATTTGTCTAGCTTACTTCTAGAAACAACCGCCAAATATCTTGACATATGGGACTCGTGGGTTAAGTCGGAGTATGGTTCCCATATATGCCATCAATTGGGGAACAACAACAATAGATATATATAGATATATATACATACATATATATATATATATATATATATATATATATATATATATATATATATATATATATATATATATATCCTTCTAATATAATAAATGGGAAAGTTCGGATGTTTGGATGTTTGGATGTTTAGATGTTTGGATGTTTGTTACTCGATCACGCAAAAATGGCTGAACGGATTCGAATGAAATTTGGCACACACATAGTACATTACTTGGAATGAAGTATAGGATACTTTTTATTCCCATAACCAAAAAGGGGGCGGAGACAAATACACATTTCACTGGAAAATGTAAACAGCAGCCATTCTTACACTGTTAATGGCAGGGTTCCCAAACTGGCACAGTTGGTTACTGGGTGACTGGGATTAATATTCAGAAAAGTGGGTGGAGTCTATAAAAGCCAATCAAAATTAACCTATTGATTTTCAAGGGGAATATTTACATTGCTGCCATTCTTGCACTGTTAATGGCACAAGCCTCAAACCTGGTACAGTTGATCATTGGGTGACTGGGGTTCAATTTCAGAAAGGGGGTGGAGCCACAAACAGCCAATTAGATTTGTTTCATTCCAATGCAAAGTATTGATGCCAAACACTGCAAAGCTCACAAACTTGGTAATTGAGTAATTGATTCATTGTGTGTGAGGGTTAGGAAAGTGGGCATAGCCAACACCAGCCAAATACATAAGCGGGCAACGCCGGGTCATAAGTGGGCGGAGACAAATACAAAATTTACTGGGAAAATGTAAACAGCAGCCATTCTTACACTATTAATGGTAGGGTTCTCAAACTTTGCAGAGTTGGTTACTGGGTGACTGGGGTTAATATTCAGAAAAGTGGGTGGAGCCTACAAAAGGCAATAAAAAGTTACTTATTGATTTTTTAGGGGAATATTTCATTGCTGCCATTATTGCACTGTTAATGGCACAAGCCTCAAACCTGGTACAGTTGATCATTGGGTGACTGGGGTTTAAATTTATAAAAGGGGGTGGAGCCACAAACAGCCAATACGATTTGTTTCATTTTAATGCAGGTTATTGATGCCAAAGACCGCAAAGCTCACAAACTTGGTCATTGAGTAATTGATTAATTGTGTGTTAGGGTTAGGAAAAGTGGGCGCAGCCAGCACCTGCAAAATACATAATCGGGCAATGCCGGGTCATCAGTAGGCAGAGACAAATGAAATTTCACTGAGAAAATGTAAACTGCAGCGATTCTTACACTTTTAATGGTAGGGTTCTCAAACTTTGCACAATTGGTCACTGGGTGACTGGGATTAATATTCAGAGAAGTGGGTGGAGCCTACAAAAGCCAATCAAAATTCACATATTGATTTTCAAGGGGAATATGTAATTGCTACCATTCTTGCACTTTTAATGGCACAAGCCTTAAACCTGGTACAGTTGGTCATTGGGTGACTGGGGTTAAAATTCAGACAAAGGGGTGGAGCCACAAACAGCCAATCAGATTTGTTTAATCTCAATGTAAATTATTGATGTCAAAGACCGCAAAGCTCACAAACTTGGTTATTGAGTAATTGTGTGTTAGGGTTAGAAATAGTAGGCGGAGCCAACACCAGCCAAATACATACCTGAACAATGTTAGGAAATAAGTGGGTGGAGAAAAATACAAATTTTGTTGCGCAAATGTAAACTGCAGCCATTCTTACACTGTTAATGGTACGGTTCTCAAAGTTTGCACAGTTGGTCACTGGGTGACTGGGATTAATATTCAGAAAAGTGGGTTTGAGCCTATAAAAGCCAATCAAAATCCACCTATTGATTTTTAAGGGGAATATTTAATTGCTGCCATTCTTGCACTGTTAATCACCTGTACCTGGTACAGTTGGCCATTGGGTGATTGAGGTTCAAATTTCAGAAAAGGGGTGGAGTCACATCCAATCAGATTAATTTTATTTAATTGCAAATTATTGATGCCAAAGACCGCAAAGCTCACATACTTGGTCATTAAGTAATTGTGTGTTAGGGTTAGGAAAAGTGGACAGAGCCAACACTAGCCAAATACATACCCGGGCAACGCCGGGCCTCCAGCTAGTATATATATATATATATATATATATCATGGTACTCCGATATCAGCATCAGTATTATTATTATTACCACCAATTGTATATTATGTGCTTTTTCTTCCTCATGTTATAGGTTATATGTTATATATTTCTTCTCTACAGTTAGAATACTGGAAAATCTCCCACCAGAAGGACTAATTGCTATTCCTTTTGCCACATTTGTTGAGAGATGATTTCTATATTACGGTTTTCCTATATCTGTATGTGAATCTTATCATCTTCAATAAAGTGATTTTAAAAGTAAAGATCCAGTCAGACACGGGGCTGATATGGAAGGACAGGTGTCTGTGGTAGAGGATACTGCCCACCAGTACTCGGTTCAGTCCTTAGTTGTCCTTCTGCTGCTTAGCAAGTTGGTGGCAAGAGTGGAAGATGCTGAGAAGAGGCTGAGAACAGGTTCCGCAGGAACAACCTCTGCATTGTCGACCTCCTGGAGGGTGCAGAAGGAGCTGATCCTGTGTGCTTTGCTGAGGATCTGATAAAAAACTCAAAGTCCAGGCTCCTCACCTCGAGCTAGGACATTTAAACACTTGCAGATGTAATAGGGAGGTGCTGGAAGGGGTGTGGCAAGCAAAACCGCAAAGTCAAAATGAACTTCCGCACACTCATGCAAATCCTCATGTGTCCTAACTCTGGCCCTGTAACATGCATAGCACAAACATGCACGCATTCAGCGCATCAAAACCTATCTAAGCAATAGGAGCACATACCCATACCATCATCCCTGGAACAGAAAGAGACTTTATTCTTGTAACGAAGATCCCAGCTTTTAACTTAGCTGTAGGGACAGCATTGGTTGCTTCATGATTTTTGTGAATGGATTCGCATGAAGATTTGCATGAGTGTTGGGAGGTTCATTTTGACTTTGCCAAGGATCTGATGCACCAGCTCCTGCCTGATGCTGCCTTTTCTGTCCAGTTTTTGGTGGAGAGGGCCCACAGAATCTCCTCCCGACATCCACTGCCTGGGGCCCCGGCGCAGGCCTTCATCCTTAGACTGATGAATTTCCGGGACCGTGGTGTTGCTCTCCGAGAGGCACTGAGGGTGGGTGAGTTCGAGCACCAGGGGAACTGCCTGATGATCTTTCCTGGCTTCATGGGGGAGACCCAGTACCTCTGTCTGTCCTTTAATCATGTTCGTGCATGTTTGGGAGCCAAGGGTCTCCGCTATGCCACTCTATTTCCGGGTGCAAGCTGAAGGAAAAACCCATTTCTTTAATACAGCAAAGAAGACCTCTGACTAAATTAACAGGCTGTGAGTACTGTGGTTATCATTGCTATGCCTAGGCTTTGTTTAGTTTGTTGATGGCCTATGTGGTTTTGTCAGCTATACCTTGGATGTATCCTGTAGCTCTCTGATAGGCTTGGTTTACCTTTGGAAGACTACTGCTGCTGCTACTGGAACAATGTTTATTATCTACAGGTGCCCTGCACATGATTTTTAAGCCTGGATGCTTCCTGTCATTCCTGATTTATGCAACAGCCTTGGCCTCTTCCCTTGCTCAGTTGCTTCAGGCATGCCCATGTTTGTTATCCCATGCCTGGGCAGCACGGTGGCGTAGTGGTTAGCGCTCTCGCTTTGCAGCGCTGGGTCCCCGGTTTGAATCCCAGCCAGCCAGATCAACATCTGCAAGGAGTTTGTATGTTCTCCCTGTGTCTGCGTGGGTTTCCTCCGGGCACTCCCCCCACACCCCAAAAACATACAGATAAGTTAATTGGCTTCCCCCTAAAATTGGCCCTAGACTATGATACATATATTACACGATACATACATAGACATATGGCTATGGTAGGGACTAGATTGTGAGCCCCTCTGAGGGACAGTTAGTGACAAGACAATATATATATATATATATATACATATATATATATATATATATATATATATATACAGTGAGCGCTGCGTAATATGTTGGCGCTATATAAATACTTAAATAAATAAATAATGCCTCTTATGTGTGCCTTACCATCTACTGTTAATTGTATGAACCGTTTTACTTGTTTACATGATGACTAGAGATGGGCCGAACGGTTCACCGGCGAACGGTTCCCGGCGAACTTCCGTGGTTCGATTCGCCCCCATAGTGCATCATTAGGGTCAACTTTGACCCTCTACATCACAGTCAGCAGGCACATTGTAGACAATCAGGCTACACTCCCTCCTGGAGCCCCCCCCCCTTATAAAAGGCACGCAGCGTCAGGCATTGGACTCACTCGTGTGTCTGCAGTAATTAGAGAAGGGAGAGCTGCTGCAGAGAGCTATAGGGAAAGCTTAGTTAGGCTCTTGTAGGCTGGTTAGCTTGCCCCTTGCTGATTTTTATTGCTAAAAAAAGCACCCCCCAACAGCTCCTTTGAGAGCTAATGTGGTTCTTGTGATCTATTTTTTTTTTGTGTGTGTCCCACTGACACTTGCATATACAGCCCTGTCAGTCAGTCGCAGCTGGCCTTTGGCACCTTAATTCCTACTGTGCCACTGCCAGGCCCAGCACATTCAGTGACTACCTGTGTGTGTGATAGGCAGCTGCACATTTGTAATCCCAATCACTGCACCTGTTCACTGTTTAGTCCACATACCTACCTACCTACCTACGTGAGCGCATGCATTGTTAATACCACCAGTCATTGCACCTGTTCACGATACGTGTGTGTGTGTGTGTGTGTGTGTGTGTGTGTGTGTGTGACAGGTGCACATTTGTAATACCCAGCAGCACTACATATACCTACCTACCTGTTGTTCAGTGCACCCACCTATCCACGTGAGCGCACGCAGTGTGATATTTAATACCACCAATGTACCTGTTCATGGTACGTGTGTGTGACAGGTGCACATTTGTAATACCCAGCAGCACTGCATATACCTACCTACCTGTTGTTCAGTGCACCCACCTACCCACGTGAGATCAAATGGGGTGGAGGCGTGGCTTACTATGGAGCAGAGATGATGCGTGTGAGAGAGCTCTCTTCCCTTAGCCCTCTAAAGCACATCATCAGAGGCACTCAGGGCCCTTTTCCACTAGGGCGTTTGCGACTGCTTAATCGCAAAACCGCAAACCGCTAGTGATTTTAAAATCGCTACGGTTTGCTTTTTAACATAGGAATCGCGGTAGGTAATTTCCACTACCGCGATTCGTTTTTTACTTGATCGCGATCGCGCCGCGGAGCGACTTTTGCCGCGATTTTGCTATGCAGAGCATAGCATAGCAAAATCGCGGCCGCGAACGTCGGGGAATCGCCGGTAATTGTGATTCAGCAATCGCTAGCGTTCAGCGTGAACGCTAGCGATTGCTAGTGGAAAAGGGCCCTTACAGGTATTAAACTTGACCCAAAAGCTGGTGATGACGTCCAAGAAGGGAAAAGGCAACAAGGGGAGCGACAAGACCTTGCCAGACACCCAGGAGATTGGTTGCTATTTTCAGGATGGCAGACAAGGCATGGGAGCGGCCTCCAAGATGGCAGCGTAAAGAAGCTCACAGTGGAAGGCGTGCAAGGAGAAATTACCTGATTCAGCCCCAGCACGGAGAACACAGGCTGGCTCACAGAGGCAGGAGAAGAATAACGCAGACAGCAATACGGAGGTGGGTGACGGGTAAGGAGACCGCACATCCCCCCAGGCTGCTGACACAGGCATCCCCGCGCTCAGTAAGGCCAACACAGTACACGCAGATCTTAGGGAGTACATTAATGGTCTCCCTATGATTAAAGACTTGGATCTTTTTGCAACTCGCCTTGAGAAATCATTCAGGTGCGAGTTTGATGCGCTACACAGAGACATTAGGCTTGGAAACATTCAAAAAT
Organism: Hyperolius riggenbachi; assembly: GCF_040937935.1. Lineage (NCBI taxonomy): Eukaryota > Metazoa > Chordata > Amphibia > Anura > Hyperoliidae > Hyperolius > Hyperolius riggenbachi. Next base: position 310,066,549 of record NC_090646.1, on the reverse strand, counting down.
GGAGAACCGCGAGCCCAATATAGTGTAGTATGTCAAGTAAAGAGGAGTATAACACAAATTATGAGAAAGTTATACTCACAAGTGTGGGTTACCTCAAAGGCAACCACTGGCAGTGCAGATGGGGAGAATTATGACCTGACCCCACTCAGGTATAAGAAGTCGCTCTCTGTAGATCGGAAAAGATGGGGTAACACCCCTCCACCCAGGGTGGACTAGATAGATGAATAATAGGTAGTAACAGAGGTGCCAAATTAGAATAAAATAGTTAAAAGCCATTTAAAAGGAGGTGGACACCACCCTCAAGTATACAATGACCAGCCAATGAGTCGTTGTAAACAGACAATCAAATTTATTACAAGCTCTCCAAATATGCAACGCGTTTCACGGGTCAAACGCCCACTTCATCAGGCAATCAAAGTCTGGAGGTGTACTGTTAAGACAAACAAAAGAATACAATATACTAGTGGACGCTCGGTACATAGTTCAGCCAAATTAAATGCAACAGTATATCAGAAATATGTTTAAAAAAGTACAATTTAACCAATGATGAGAATTATCACACATGGAGCTATTCATGAACTCATAAAAATCCATAATAGATGTTGGGATTATAATATAATACAATATAGTTATATCAAACAAGAAAGGATAAGCAAGTATCAATACGCAACTTGTACATCAAACACCCTAACCCACCTAAAAATTACCATTACCAATTACTTTACTTACCAAAGCTGTATCATCTATGGGCCAAGCGCCTACTGTGAGTAGCTGGTATATTTGGTACGATACATATAGTATCACTGGCGCCAACGTGGCTGCTCACCTGCGCCGGATGCATCTCTGACAGCTTCCGGTAGCAGGAAGTTGGAGGAGGGCAGCCCAGAGTGACGCTGACGTCACAGCGTTCGTTGCGTATAATCAGGGCGGATGCGGCCAAAGGGACGCGTTAGTAAGGGTACTGGCCTGGAACATGGGGCGCACATGCGCAGTCTATACCTAGCACTGGCGCCACCATTTTGGTAGTGGGCAGTGCGTTATCTTATTAATATTAAGAGATCGGGGGGAATTGTTTTCAAAGGACTGGCCAGTACATGATCAAAGGTGTGGGGGGAGCCTATAAAACGAGTAACAGTTCCTAAGGGACATATTTAGATAGAACGTGACCTATAGGGGCTTTTCTTATATAGTCCGCTGCCATCTTGTGGCCATATATATTATTGCATCTAAAGGATAGAAATTGAACCTGTTAAAGCTTGAGTATGCTGTATATTATTTAGAGGGACAAGCAGAAAAGCTAGATTCACCTTCCCACACCCCAACTGCATAAGAAACGACTGTAATTATATATAAATAAACAAGATAAAGAGTATGAAAATATATATATATAAGAAACACAAAATAAATAAAAATAAATAAATAAAATGAACAAATGTAAAAGACATCATAAAAACATATAAGACGAGCAGTTATTACGTTAAAAGATTGCCCAAAGATATAATTACATAATACAAGCTAATGTTAGTAAAAATGAGAAAAAAGGAAAAAGTACAATAATAGAGGAATAATAAAAGAGAGGACCAGACAAAATAAAATTGTCATAAAATGAGGCCAGATTAATATAGTTTTTCTAGTACTTTGTTCAGGCCCTCAGGAGCCAAGGTCCTGAGGATTTGTATCCAAAACATCTCTTTGTTCCTCAACACCTCAAAAATATTGTTGGGTGACTGTATGGAATCGATTAGAGTGATGGTGAGTGATTGAGGGTCTCCATCATGATAAGTGCTAAAGTGTTTGGAAACACTGTGAAGGGGGTAATGTTTCAAAATATTTCTCGTATGTTGTCCTACTCTGCTGCGAACCAATTGGGTGGTGCGACCAACGTACTGTACCTTACATGGGCATGAGATCATATAAATGACATTTCTAGAGGTACAATTGATATGTTGTTTAATAGTAAATTCTGTATTGGTGGTATTGGACAAGAAGTTATGAGTAGGATTAATAAACTGACAGGCCGTACAACGTGAGTGATGGCATGGAAAGGACCCTGTGTTGGCCGAGATAGTAGTGTGGGCTGTATGAGATTCGGTATGTTTAAATTTACTCGGTGCTAACCGGACCCTCAGATTGGGGGCCCTTTTGAAAGTAAGTAGTGGTGTTTTGGGTATTGATGATCGAAGATGTGGGTCTTGGACTAGTATTTCCCATCTATTTTGTAGGATGGTGCGGATTTGTTTATATTTGCACAGAGATAAGCGCTACACCTTAATACTGTATATATTGGAGCTGCCCCTTCAATATTAACATTCAACAATATTCAAAAGAAGGTGGCGTCTACACAATAAAAAATGTAAATATGAGTCCCCAGTCTGTAAAGTAATATTCCTGCAACTTGACAGTAGCGAATTATATCAGCAGTATCCTCCAAAGGTGTACTATCCGCCACCACACCACCAGGAAACAGACTCACCAGATCCTCAGACCTCAAAGGAGGTCTAATAACGCGTTGGGACACTTAGGGCCGTCCCCCACCTCCTCTGGTTATTGTCCGCCTTTACCTTCGACCCGATATCTCATACAAACATATGCGTCAGCACATATACTCCTCAAAGGAAGAAAAAGCTGACATAGCATAATACTGTAAAACTTTAATAAAATTTAAAAACAAGTTGCACTCACAATGCGTAGACTCAATGTGTGAGCTCAGAGTTTTTTTGTCACGGGCTCTCCCCCGTTTAAGTTGGGCTCCGGCTGCCTTTCTGTGTCCTCCCGGATCTGCGTGGATGGTGCCAAGTGCGCACTAGCTTCCCCCACCGCCGTTTAGGACGCCAGCCAGACGCTCCTCACTCAGTTTGCTTTACTCTCACTTCCGCGTCGGGCGGGGCTTAGACGCGGAAGTGAGAGTAAAGCAAACTGAGTGAGGAGCGTCTGGCTGGCGTCCTGAACGGCGGTGGGGGAAGTTAGTGCGCACTTGGCACCATCCACGCAGATCCGGGAGGACACAGAAAGGCAGCCGGAGCCCAACTTAAACGGGGGAGAGCCCGTGACAAAAAAACTCTGAGCCCACACATTGAGTCTACGCATTGTGAGTGCAACTTGTTTTTAAATTTTATTAAAGTTTTACAGTATTATGCTATGTCAGCTTTTTCTTCCTTTGAGGAGTATATGTGCTGACGCATATGTTTGTATGAGATATCGGGTCGAAGGTAAAGGCGGACAATAACCAGAGGAGGTGGGGGACGGCCCTAAGTGTCCCAAAGCGTTATTAGACCTCCTTTGAGGTCTGAGGATCTGGTGAGTCTGTTTCCTGGTGGTGTGGTGGCGGATAGTACACCTTTGGAGGATACTGCTGATATAATTCGCTACTGTCAAGTTGCAGGAATATTACTTTACAGACTGGGGACTCATATTTACATTTTTTATTGTGTAGACGCCACCTTCTTTTGAATATTGCGGATTTGTTTATGTTGACTACTAAAATCGGTAATGAATCTTGGAAAGGAAGTAAAAGCGGCTGAATTATTTTTGGAGGTGGTTGTGGGAGTTTTTATTGCTTTACGTTTGGCATCTTTAATAAGTTTTCTGGGATAACCACTTTCGGTGAATTTTTTGGTCAGAAGTTCTGACTGAATTTGGAACTTTGAAAAATCAGTACAATTACGAAATATTCTCTTATATTGGCAGTATGGTGTATTAGTGGTCCATGGCCGATGGTGAAAGCTGTCAAAGTGTCATCCAATTTAAAAAAAACCATTAAAGTCACCAAATCTCAACCTAAAAATAGAATCAATACCAAAAACTTGGCCCCAGTCTTAGATCGGGCAAATAATTTACAATCAACCCCATCCAATATGAAAATTACACAATTTCTACCCAACCGCAGTCCAGCCTGTAACTTTACACATGGGGCTCCTCCAGACACATTAGCCATTAGTAATAATGAGCCCAATGTTAATACTAGACTACCCACAGACCCTACCCATACCAATACGGAGGAATATTTGCACAGTGAAGACCTTTTGGGCCTTTCGCAGATCAGCACACACGATACACAACCACTATCACCTACCCCGTTGGATACACGAATCTCCCAAACCAAAGGAAGTACACTCACTGTTTTTTTTAGGCCCACCATTAAACAACTACAAGACACTTCGGTAAGTCAGAATACTTCCCCCACTAACTTGACATCTTCTTTTTTAGAATTACCCCTCTCCTTCACGCAGAATACACTAATCATGCCATTACCGAGCCCAACAGCATCTCGGGTCATTCTTCAGCCCAAATTAACCTACAAACGGCCACTACCAGAATCAGAAAAAGGGGACACAGAGGGAAAAGAAAAAAGAAACCGGCAATCATCCCCGGCCCACTAAATACCAACCCCACCACACAAACCCGTTGCATTTTTAACCTGTCTGACCATATCCTATCTCATTCTGAAACTAAACTGTTGGAAAAGGGCCTTTCGTTCTGTCCAACAAATTCCTCCACCATGTCCAAACTGTTCGTTGAACTCAACTCTTTCACTCGCAAACTTACTCTAAAAAGACACTTCGCCATAAAAAAACACCAATCTTCCTTAGTCAATCCCAGTAACACACTCATTCTGACCAATAACGAGACATCACCCACCTGTATAGTCAATAGCGACGAGATTATCACCGAGAAATTTATCACTACACAACTAAAGGCTAGATCTAGATTTTACCCGACGACATCCAAAGGTAACTTCATAGATACTTTTTACAGTCTAGTATTGAAGGATTTACAAAATTTGAGATTAGATACCAACACTACCACATCCAACCTGACCAAACTTGAAATCCGGGCACTTCAAACCCTTAAGCATAATCACGACATCATTATTAAACCTGCCGATAAGGGAAGGGGGTATAGTCATTCTAAATAAACGCGATTATATAGAAGAATCAATCAGATTATTGGACAATCCCTTACATTATGTTAAATTGACCACGGACCCCACTCTTACATTCAATACCACCCTCAAGTCATTCATAAACCAAGCCCTCCTCAACGGCATCATCACCAAAAACGAACGCAACTTCATAATTAACCACCATCCCAGAACACCATTCTTTTATTATCTTCCCAAAATACACAAAGCACTTTCAAAACCCCCTGGTAGACCAATAATCTCAAGCATCGACTCCATCACTAGCAACCTTTCCAAATTTGTAGACGAACATCTACAGCCATTAGTACAAACATTACCCTCATACCTGAAAGACTCTCAACATCTAATCGACCTTCTTCAATCCATATCGTGGAACCCAGATTATTTATGGCTCACCTGTGACGTATCCTCCCTTTACACTAACATTCCCCATTCGTTCGGCCTTCAGTCGCTCCAGTTCTGCCTATCCACCAACCCAGATATGCCACCAATACAACAACAATTTATTAAACAATGTGCTGAATTTATTCTACACCATAACGTGTTCTCCTTTATGGACAATTTTTATCATCAGACCACGGGCACAGCTATGGGGAGTTCATTTGCCCCTTTTTATGCCAACCTGACAATGGGCTATTTAGAATTATTAAAATTTTCCAATCCACATCCCTTTTCTGATAACATCATTTTCTATAAAAGATATATAGATGACCTCATCTTCATTTGGAAGGGAGATCATACGAACATCCCTAATATTCTCAAATTCCTCAACGACAATCCAGCAGGACTCTCATTCACTTTCCAATATCATCCCATTTCGATCGAATTTCTTGATTTAGTGATCTATACCACCAATAACACTATAAAAACTAAAACACACTTCAAGAAGGTAGACGCCAATAATTTTATACACTTTGACAGCTTTCACCATCGGCCATGGACCACTAATACACCATACTGCCAATATAAGAGAATATTTGGTAATTGTACCGATTTTTCAGAGTTACAAATTCAGTCAGAACTTCTGACCAAAAAATTCACTGAAAGGGGTTATCCCAGAAAGCTTATTAAAGATGCCAAACGTAAAGCAATAAAAACTCCCACAACCACCTCCAAAAATAATTCAGCCGCTTCTACTTTCTTTCCGAGATTCATTACCGATTTTAGTAGTCAACATAAACAAATCCGCACCATCCTACAAAATAGATGGGAAATACTAGTCCAAGACCCACTTCTTCGATCATCAATACCCAAAACACCACTACTTACTTTCAAAAGGGCCCCCAATCTGAGGGACCTGTTAGCACCGAATAAATTTAAACATACCGAATCTCATACAGCCCACACTACTATCTCGGCCAACACAGGGTCCTTTCCATGCCATCACTCACGTATGGCCTGTCAGTTTATTAATCCTACTCATAACTTCTTGTCCAATACCACCAATACAGAATTTACTATTAAACCACATATCAATTGTACCTCTAGAAATGTCATTTATCTGATCTCATGCCCATGTAAGTTACAGTACGTTGGTCGCACCACCCAATTGGTTCGCAGCAGAGTAGGACAACATAAGAGAAATATTTTGAAACATTACCCCCTTCACAGTGTCTCCAAACACTTTAGCACTTATCACGATGGAGACCCTCAATCACTCACCATCACTCTAATCGATTCCATACAGTCACCCAACAATATTTTTGAGGTCTTGAGGAACAAAGAGATGTTTTGGATACTCACCACCCCGCGCATTTCACACTCCCATGCCCGCCTGCAGGATTTCTCAAGAGCTGCCCCCACCCTCTGGAATGCCCTTCCACCACCCATCAGACTTGCTCCCTCTTTCAACACATTCAAGCAAGCCCTCAAAACCCACCTCTTTATGATGGCATACCCACCTCCTACCACACAGTAACTCTCTAATGAATATTTAACAGCCCCCCCCTAGTGTTTCCACCCCTCCCTTTAGATTGTAAGCCTCTGGCAGGGTCCTCCACTCCCTAGTGTAATCTACAGGATCATGTGCTCCTGTCCTATGACAGCCTGTACTTGTATTACTGGGCCTACCTAACCAGCCCATATTGCATGATCATGTATTTTGTACAATTTGTATGCATAACTTTGTTCTATGTGTATAACCCTATGTATGTCATCCTTGTATCATTGTATATATTTATTGTCAAGCGCTGCGTAATATGTTGCCGCTTTATAAATACAATAAATAATAATAATAATAATACAAATCCTCAGGACCTTGGCTCCTGAGGGCCTGAACAAAGTACTAGAAAAACTATATTAATCTGGCCTCATTTTATGACAATTTTATTTATTCTGGTCCTCTCTTTTATTATTCCTCTATTATTGTACTTTTTCCTTTTTTCTCATTTTTACTAACATTAGCTTGTATTATGTAATTATATCTTTGGGCAATCTTTTAACGTAATAACTGCTCGTCTTATATGTTTTTATGATGTCTTTTACATTTGTTCATTTTATTTATTTATTTTTATTTATTTCGTGTTTCTTATATATATATTTTCATACTCTTTATCTTGTTTATTTGTATATAATTACAGTCGTTTCTTATGCAGTTGGGGTGTGTGGAAGGTGAATCTAGCTTTTCTGCTTGTCCCTCTAAATAATATACAGCATACTCAAGCTTTAACAGGTTCAATTTCTATCCTTTAGATGCAATAATATATATGGCCACAAGATGGCAGTGGACTATATAAGAAAAGCCCCTATGGGTCACGTTCTATCTAAATATGTCCCTTAGGAACTGTTACTCGTTTTATAGGCTCCCCCCACACCTTTGATCATGTACTGGCCAGTCCTTTGAAAACAATTCCCCCCGATCTCTTAATATTAATAAGATAACGCACTGCTCACTACCAAAATGGTGGCGCCAGCGCTAGGTATAGACTGCGAATGTGCGCCCCATGTTCCAAGCCAGCACCCTTACTGACGCATTCCTTTGGCCGCATTCCCGCCCTGATTATACGCAACGAACGCTGTGAAGTCAGCGTCACTCTGGGCTGCCCTCCTCCAACTTCCTGCTACTGGAAGCTGTCAGAGATGTGTCTGGCGCAGGTGAGCAGCCACGTTGGCGCCAGTGATACTATATGTATCGTACCAAATATACCAGCTACTCACAGTAGGCGCTTGTCCCATAGATGATACAACTTTGGTAAGTAATGAGGCGCTTACTACTACTCTTTTGTGCTGATTAATCTATTAATGGTAAACAACTTGTGATTGGCACGGTGTGCAAAAGAGGGCTTGGTTGGATCAATATACTACCAATGGTAATTTTTAGGTGGGTTAGGGTGTTTCATGTACAAGTTGCGTATTGATACTTGCTTATCCTTTCTTGTTTGATATAACTATATTGTATTATATCATAATCCCAACATCTATTATGGATTTTTATGAGTTCATGAATAGCTCCATGTGTGATAATACTCATCATTGGTTAAATTGTACTTTTTTAAACATATTTCTGATATACTGTTGCATTTAATTTGGCTGAACTATGTACCGAGCGTCCACTAGTATATTGTATTCTTTTGTTTGTCTTAACAGTACACCTCCAGACTTTGATTGCCTGATAAGGCGGGCGTTTGACCCGTGAAACGCGTTGCATATTTGGAGAGCTTGTAATAAATTTGATTGTCTGTTTACGACTCATTGGCTGGTCATTGTATACTTGAGGGTGGTGTCCACCTACCCCCCTCCTTTTAAACGGCTTTTAACTATTGTATTCTAATTTGGCACCTCTGTTACTACCTATTATTCATCTACACAGAGACATTGCTGGGATTGGTCACAGGGTTGTAGCTTTGGAGGAAAGAGAGGAAGTTTACCACTCTGCTGTGAAATCAGCACAGGAACGTGTAACTGATCAAGATCAGATGTTACAGGCACAATTATATGATTATGAGAATAGGGCCAGGCACATCAACATCTGGATATGCGACTTACCTGAGGCTACAGGTGCAGAAGATTTATGCCTGACTGTTACTGATGTCTTTAATCTGATTCTCGCTCGCCCTGCACAAGCCTGATTGAGATCAAGAGAGTACACCGGATACTGCTGCCAAAAAATGCAGATCCACAAAAGCCAAGAGACATTATATGCAAGCTTCTTAGATTCAATGATGTTTAAGAAATTTTCAACAAATTATGTGGGAAAGATTTCCTGGACTTTGACGGAGCCAAGCTTTGCTTTTTTCCGGATTTGTCTCAACGTACGCTTCTCCAATGCTGTTCAGTCAAACCACTTTTGGAAGAAATTAGGAAAGCAGGTGGTACCTATAGATGGGGGTCACCTCTTCTGGCTTATGGCGCGAATAGGTGGGAAGTCAGCTACCCTCTGCACTAAAGATGATCTTAGAGCTTTTGTACAGAAACTTGAATTGCTGGAAGTTGACTTTATAGACTGGAGGGTGTCACAGCAGTTGCCTCCACTGCCACAGCAAGACAGATGGAAAAGCCCTGTGGCTCAGAAAAGGAAAAATCTCTCTTCCCCTTCTCCATGCTGAACTGCTCTTTCCTTACGGATTAGCCTTAGCTGGGATTTACTGAGTCAGGGGCCTACTGGGCAGCCCTGGTCACATCGGCTCCTAGTAATCCTCTAGTTCTCCCGTTTTAGCCTATATCTGTGTCCTCTTTCTTGGCTTTAGTTAAGTATAGGTAGGTATAGTTTTAGTTAGTTATAGTTAGTTGGTTGTGCTTTAATCAGCCCAGCACTAGGGGCTTCTCATCTTACCGCTTGTGCCACCGGATCCCTGATGGACAGCCGCGTACTCCCGGTCCTTCCAGTGACCCCACTAAAGTCGGAGCTGCAGCCCGCTCTACCGGTCCCACTCCTCCGGAAGACACCTCGACCCTGCCAGGCGATCCCAGTGGCTCCTGCCACCTTCGGTCCGACGCAGCTCGGCCACCCACGTGGTCCCGGCCTCCATCTCTGCCGCCCCCACTGCATCGTACCTGACTGCAAACTGCTCTCCCTGCTTCTTAAGCGGCAGCCCGATCCAGCCTCTCCGGAGCCGATCCTTGCCTCTTGACTGCCCTGCAGCGCTGTTCCAAACTCTCTGCCTTCGGCGATCCCCGCTCCTGCCACCATCGGATTCCGCCACCGCTCTGACGTGGCTAGGCAACCCACGTGGCCCCTGGCCTCCATCTCTCCGATTCCATTGCCTCCGACTGCGGACCGCTCTCTCAGCCGGAACCCTGCCTCTTAAGCGGCAGCCAGATCCAGCCTCTCCTGAACCGATCCACTGCCCGCACCGCTGTTCCAGCCTCCCTGCCTAGGTACTCAACTCCGGCTTCACTCTGGGCTGCCTCGCAGCCTTGCGGTGCGCCCAGATGACCGCCCGACCTCTGCTGCTACGCGCCTGATGCCTCAGCCCCACGGCCTCTCATCCAAGCCTGGACTCCCAGTAAGGTGGTTACTCTGCTAGCCCTGCACCCTCACTTGCTGCTTCTCTGCCCCCTCCCCCTTTACACTGACATCCACTCCAAACTGCCAGACAAGTACCCCCTGGAGTACCCCAAGCACCTGTTATCCGATCTGAGTCCTGCACTCTGGGCCACCCACCTCTGCAGAGGCAACCCTTGCTTTGTAACTCTCCCGCACCCACTTTTGTTTCCGCACCTCTTGCGGGCTCTCCTCTGCTGCCTACCACAGCGCTAGGACTGTCCGCTCTGTCTACTGCACCCACTGTGCAGCTGTCGCCCACATCATCGGCACTGCTGTTCCTTATCCACACACGGGCCCCCACACCCCAGCAGGCCTAGTTTATTCCACTGCGGCCCCATGGCTCGGAAGCTACCGCCCCCCCTGTAAATCACGCACACCAGAGAAGAACTCCTGCTTTGGAAAGCCTGCAGCGTAGCCACCCATGCATCCCTGTGGGATATATTCTGGACCCATATCAATCAACTCATTGGGAAGGTCAGGTGGGCCAGCAGGAGGCGCCGCCCTAGGGGTAACAGGGCAGGGGTACAAGTGAGGCTCAAAAAGAAGGGCTTGCGTTCACCCATTCCAGCCATTCTCCTAGCAAACGTTTGCTCCCTTCCGAACAAGCTAGATGAACTGCATATACTACTAAGCAGCAATCGCTCATTAGGTGCTAACACCCCAGTACTTTGCTTCACTGAAACATGGCTGAACAACACCATCCCGGACAACTCACTTCTACTACCAGGATTCAACCTCTTCCGAGCAGACCGCGACAAGGCACTCTCTGGTAAACAGAGAGGGGGTGGCATCTGCTTCTATATTAAGGACACTTGGTGCACAAACACTTCCATCATGAACAAACTGTGTTCCCCAGACATCAAGCTCCTACTTATCAATTGCAGACCTCAGTACTCCCCAAGAGAGTTCTCCTCCTACGTCCTTGTAGGTATGTACATCCCTCCTGATGCCAATACCAAGACTGCTCTGGGTTCGCTCAGCGATACCATCTTGCGGTGGGAGACGACCCTCCCGGACTCCCTTTTCATCATCTGTGGAGACTTCAACAGCGCGAACCTCCGCTTGGAGATGTCTCGCTACAAACATCATATTACTTGCCCTACCAGGAACCAAAACACCCTGGACCACTGCTACACAGTCCTCAAGGACGCGTACAAACCTACTTGAAAGGCTCCCCCTTGGCAACTCTGACCACTGCCTAATCCACCTAATACCTACCTACAGAAGGTACCTTGAGTCATTCAAGCCGGTCCTCAGGACTGTCAGAAGGTGGACGGAGAAAGCCAAGCTGCAGCTGCAGGCCTGCTTTGAGTGCACTGACTGGGATGCCCTCGCGGCACCCTGTGTGGAGAAATGGACAGAGAATGTCACCTCCTACACCAGTTTCTGCGAGGAGCTGTGCATCCCCACAAAGACCTTCAGGGACTAGCCTAACAACAAGCCATGGATCAATGGCAAGCTACGCCGGCTCCGGAAAATCAAAGAGGCAGCACGCAAGTCTGGAACACCAGAGGAGTTTAAGGTAGCCAGATACACCCTCAAGCGCGAACTTAGTGCTGCAAAGAAGGAATACTCGAACAAGCTGGGCCACAGCCTCCGGTCAAACAACCCACGGGAAGTTTGGCGAGGCCTTAGAACTGCCACAAACCTCAAACTTCCCCCTCAACAAGCGCCCCCAAGCCTCGATCTAGCTGAAAAACTCAATGAATTCTACTGTAGGTTTGAACTCCAACCCATCCCTTCAGGAAACCAGGTGACCACCCCTGGAGTACCCCAGGCCCTTGCATCCACTTCTAAAACAGACTGTGTCTTCCCAGCACCAATCGCAGTCCAGATGTCTGATGTAGACAAGCACCTCCGCAAGCTGAACCCCAGGAAAGCCTCCAGCCCGGATGGCGTGTCTTCTATGTGCCTGAAAAGCTGTGCTAGCCAGCTGGCCCCTGTACTGACCTCTATATTTCAGAAATCCCTGTCGGTAGGCATAGTACCCTCCTGCCTCAAAAGGTCCACCATCATTCCGGGTGCCCAAAAAACCAGGAGTCACGGATCTCAACAACTACAGACCCGTGGTCCTTACTCCAACTGTTATGAAGATTTTTGAAAAACGAATCCTCAAGCACCTGAAAGACTCTACTGATGCTCTCCTAGATCCACTTCAATTCGCATACAGAGCAAACAGGTCCATAGAGGATGCCATCAACACCAGCCTGGCATTCATCATGGAGCATCTGGACAGACCAAACACCTACGCCAGGGTCCTCTTCCTAGACTTCAGCTCTGCTTTTAATACAATCTGCCCGAACATCCTGCATGACAACCTAGCGCGACTAGGGATTGATCTTACTCTCTGCGCTTGGGTCAAGGACTTTCTCACAAACAGGACGCAACAAGTCAAACTCGGCAGCTGCCTCTCCCGAGTGAGGACCACAAATACTGGTGCCCCCCAAGGATGTGTACTGTCTCCGATCCTTTTCTCCCTGTATACAAACAGCTGCACCCCAACTGTGTTAAGGTAATCAAATTCGCAGACGACACTACCATCCTTGGCCTCATCGACAGTGATGACGAACGTGCCTATCGCAGCGAGGTCGAGCGTATCTGCAACTGGTGTAAGGACAACAAACTCGTCCTTAACGCAGCAAAGACTGTCGAATTGGTTGTGGACTTCAGAAAGCACCCTCCCCCTCTAAATCCGGTCTACATCGAAGGCACCGAAGTCACAAGAGTATCAAGTGTCCGTTTTCTGGGCACCACCATCACCAATGACTTGAGATGGAGTGAAAATACCACTAAATGCCAAAAGAAGGCTCAGCAACGGCTGTTCTTCCTAAGACAACTAAGGAAGTTTGGTATGCCGCAGGAGCTGTGGTCAAGTTTCTACACTACAACTACTGAGTCTATCCTTTGCTCCTCCATCATTGTTTGGTATGGTGTAGCCACCTCTAGCGACAAGTACAGGCTACAAAGGGTCATAAATGCAGCGGAAAAGATTATTGGTACACCCTTACCACCACTGGACCTCCTCTACGAATCCAGGATGAGAACCAGGGCAAACAGGATCACGAACGATCCTCGCCACCCCGGCAGTCACTTCTTTAACCACATGCGCTCAGGCCGCCGCTACAGATCTATTCCCGCCAAAACCTCCAGGCATAGGAACTCCTTCTTCCCTCAAGCAGTGCTCCTTCTGAACTCCAGCTGAACTCGAGCACAGCACACAGCGAAGCCCCCTAGGATGACTGTCACCTAGGCCAAAATAGCTTGTATAGTCTTATTATATGTCTGTTCATTAGAGTTGGGCCGAACCTCCGATTTTAGGGAGTTCAATGGGGAGGCGAACTTTGAAAGTTTAAAAAAATTCTATCAACTGGAAAAATGATAGAAAACATGTTTCAAAAGCTCTAATACCTGGAGCCACACCTAATTGAGTGAAATACACATCACTGCTGGAGGACCCGCCCACCCTCCCTCATCCAAGCAAGGTCCTTTATACCATTTGCCTGCCTACACTAATTAGTTATGGGACAGCTGCTACACACTCTGCTAGGGAGATTTTAATTGGCCTCCACCCTCCACCCTCCTCCCTCCACCCTCCACCCTCCTCCCTCCACCCTCCACCCTCCTCCCTCCACCCTCCACCCTCCTCCCTCCACCCTCCACCCTCCTCCCTCCACCCTCCACCCTCCTCCCTCCACCCTCCTCCCTCCTCCCTCCTCCCTCCACCCTCCTCCCTCCACCCTCCTCCCTGCACCCTCCTCCCTCCTCCCTCCTCCCTCCACCCTCCTCCCTCCACCCTCCACCCTCCACCCTCCTCCCTCCTTAGTTATGGGACAGCTGCTACACACTCTGCTAGGGAGATTTTAATTGGCCTCCACCCTCCACCCTCCACCCTCCTCCCTCCACCCTCCTCCCTCCTCCCTCCACCCTCCTCCCTCCACCCTCCACCCTCCTCCCTCCTCCCTCCTCCCTCCACCCTCCTCCCTCCACCCTCCACCCTCCTCCCTCCTCCCTCCTCCCTCCACCCTCCTCCCTCCACCCTCCTCCCTCCTCCCTCCACCCTCCACCCTCCTCCCTCCTCCCTCCACCCTCCACCCTCCTCCCTCCTCCCTCCACCCTCCTCCCTCCTCCCTCCTCCCTCCACCCTCCTCCCTCCTCCCTCCACCCTCCACCCTCCACCCTCCACCCTCCACCCTCCACCCTCCTCCCTCCACCCTCCACCCTCCTCCCTCCACCCTCCTCGCTCCTCCCTCCTCCCTCCTCCCTCCACCCTCCTCCCTCCTCCCTCCACCCTCCTCCCTCCACCCTCCTCCCTCCACCCTCCTCCCTCCTCCCTCCTCCCTCCACCCTCCTCCCTCCTCCCTCCACCCTCCTCCCTTCTACCCTTCTACCCTTCTACCTATTCCCTCCTCCCCCTACGGAGGGAGGAGGGTCTCTTCTGCCAGGGAATTATACTATTTTAAAAACCAGTATACATCATACCATAGCTGGGAATACATACATGAGTATACATCATACCATAGCTGGGGATACATACATGAGTATACATCATACCATAGCTGGGAATCGAACCCAGATCTCACTGTGTGGTGGGCACGTCACCCTAAGCACTGTACCACTACAGAAGTAAGTGAAGCTAGCCTAAAATTTAACATTTATGCTCAATGCCATAGAACCATTGGGTTGCTTAAAGGAGAACTGTAGTGAGAGGTATATGGAGGCTGCCATATTGATTTCCTTTTAAGCTATACCAGTTGCCTGGCAGCCCTGCTGATCTATTTGGCTGCAGTAGTGTGAATCACACCAGAAACAAGCATGCAGCTAATCTTGTCAGATCTTACAAAAATGTCAAACACCAGATCATACCATAGCTGGGAATCGAACCCAGATCTCACTGTGTGGTGGGGACATCACCCTAAGCACTGTACCACTACAGAAGTAAGTGAAGCTAGCCTAAAATTTAACATTTATGCTCAATGCAATAGAACCATTAGGTTGCTTAAAGGTGAACTGTAGTGAGAGGTATATGGAGGCTGCCATATTGATTTCCTTTTAAGCTATACCAGTTGCCTGGCAGCCCTGCTGATCTATTTGGCTGCAGTAGTGTGAATCACACCAGAAACAAGCATGCAGCTAATCTTGTCAGATCTTACAAAAATGTCAAACACCAGATCATACCATAGCTGGGAATCAAACCCCGATCTCACTGTGTGGTGGACACGTCACCCTAAGCACTGTACCACTACAGAAGTAAGTGAAGCTAGCCTAAAATTTTACATTTATGCTCAATGCAATAGAACCATTAGGTTGCTTAAAGGAGAACTGTAGTGAAAGGTATATGGAGGCTACCATATTGATTTCCTTTTAAGCAATACCAGTTACCTGGCTAGGAGGGAGAAGGGAGGAGGGAGAAGGGAGGAGGGAGAAGGGAGGAGGGAGGAGGGAGAAGGGAGAAGGGAGGAGGGAGAAGGGAGGAGGGAGAAGGGAGAAGGGAGAAGGGAGGAGGGAGGAGGGAGGAGGGAGGAGGGAGAAGGGAGGAGGGAGGCCAATTAAAATCTCCCTAGCAGAGTGTGTAGCAGCTGTCCCATAACTAATTAGTGTAGCCAGTCAAATGGTATAAAGGACCTTGCTTGAAGGGAGGGTGGGCGGGTTCTCTAGCACTGAAAGCAGTGTGTTTGACAATAACATGTCTGCTGACAGTGAAATGGAGGCTAAAAATTTAGCTCAATACAGCATTATGGGGCGAATCGAACTTCCGCAAAAGTTCGCCTAATGCAGGCGAACGCGAACCCCCAAAGTTCGCCTGGAACCGTTCGCCGGCGAACCGTTCGGCCCATCTCTACTGTTCATTGCATGTTTGTTTTTGTTTTGTTTTTTGCACTACTATGGTCAATGACCTTCTCTTTTTTAATTTTCTTTCTCTCTTTAATTTCTCCTTGCTTTATGCACTTGCACTATACTACATGCTGATGTGTACCACAAACAATTCCGGGTGTGGCAACCACCGCACTTGGCGAAATAAATATGATTCTGATGGCGATCTGTTATATTTTAAGTCAGACACCCTCAATGGTCCTTGAAAGGAAGTGGGTACTCTTAAGACTAACCAAGATCTAGCAGTCAGATGATTCAAGCCTTTTCTACCAGGCCTAGTGAGCTTGGCTGTGAAAGAATGCGCACACACACACACAATGCGCACACACACACAATGCGCGCACACACACACACACACACACACACACACACACACACACACACACACACACACACACACACACACACACACACACACACACACACACACATACACACACTATAGCATAATACAATAAGCTACTTTACTATATTTGTGGAGACCTTATATCCCCAAAGGATAGAACTGGCACATGCGTAATACATTACAGTAAATATGGCATAAATATACAGGGAAATTACCTCAAAGGACATAGTTCATTGATCAGGGGGAAGACATGTCAGAAGACACAGGTGTCTCTCCATACTGGGGAGATGCACAGCTACTTATTTGCATACTTTCAGTTTCGCCGAGCCGAAGTGGCTTCAAAACCTCCTGGCCATCTGTGGAGAATGACTAGAATAGAATTCCCCAGAATAGAAGAACTAACATGTCTTTACTTAATACATATTAATATAAATTACAATAATCAATGTACTGATTGATGAAATGCACATATGATTCTAACACACACACACACACACACACACACACACATTTATATGTGTATTTATATATATATGTGTATATATGTATATATATATATATATATATATATATATATTGTGATAAAGTTCATTATTTGCTGTAATGTACGGATAAACATTAGACTGTCATATATTTTAGATTCAAATACACACAACTGAAGTAGTTCAATCCTTTTATTGTTTTAATATTGATGATTTTGGCAGACAGCTCTTGAAAACCCAAAATTCCTATCTCAAAAAATTAGCATATTTCATCCGACCAATAAAAGAAAAGTGTTTTTAAAACAAAAAAAAAAGTCAACCTTCAAATAATTATGTCTAGTTATGCACTCAATACTTGGTCGGGAATCCTTTTGCAGAAATGACTGCTTCAGTGCGGCGTTGCATGGAGGCAATCAGCCTGTGGCACTGGTCAGGTGTTATGGAGGCCCAGGATGCTTCGATAGCGGCCTTAAGCTCATCCAGAGTGTTGGGTCTTGCGTCTCTCAATTTTCTCTTCACAATATCCCACAGATTCTCTATGGGGTTCAGGTCAGGAGAGTTGGCAGGCCAATTGAGCACAGTAATACCATGGTCAGTAAACCATTTACCAGTGGTTTTGGCACTGTGAGCAGGTGCCAGGTTGTGCTGAAAAATGAAATCTTCATCTCCATGAGCTTAAGGCCGCTATCGAAGCATCCTGGGCCTCCATAACACCTGAGCAGTGCCACAGGCTGATTGCCTCCATGCCATACCGCAGTGAAGCAGTCATTTCTGCAAAAGGATTCCCGACCAAGTATTGAGTGCATAAATGAACATAATTATTTGAAGGTTGACTTTTTTGTGTTTTAAAAACACTTTTCTTTTATTGGTCGATTGAAATATGCTAATTTTTTGATATAGGAAATTTGGGTTTTCATGAGCTGTATGCCAAAATCATCAATATTAAAACAATAAAAGGCTTGAACTACTTCAGTTGTGTGTATTTGAATCTAAAATATATGAAAGTCTAATGTTTATCATTACATTACAGAAAATAATGAACTTTATCACAATATGCTAATTTTTTTGAGAAGATCCTGTATATATGTGTGTGTGTGTATATATATATATATATATATATATATATATATATATATATATGTATATATATATATATATATATGTATATATATATATATATATATGTATATATATATATATATATATATGTATGTATATATATATATATATGTATATATATATATATATACAAACATACATACTTTTTTTTTAAGGATAAAGATGACCAACCGGAAACTGATAACTTAAAATTAGCAGAGCTAGCATCATAGAGGGTGAGGCTATGGTTGGTGGTCAGGTTATGGTCACAGGCTTCTAATGCAAGATATTAGACATAGGCATGGGTAGGTATTTGTGGAGTAACTTTAACAAACTATCAATTAATCTAATGGCTAAACAAATCAGGGAGATGCCAATATTTGCTTCTCCTGATGCAATATTTTATATATGTGAGCACACTCATGTGTTCACCTGTGCCCACAGAAATATTTCTCCGGGTCACTATGGGTGTGTTTGATTGTCTCAGCACTAATACTAAAGAAGATTCTATTCTAGGGAGGCGTAATCAGAAACTATGCCTCAGATAGGCCAAGGTCAAAAATCCTTATGCTAACAGTTTGTTCTTTGACCAAACAGAAGAACAAGGAACAAGGCACCATGATAAACCTAGCTATGGAACAGTAGAAAAGGGCCCGAGATGCCGCATTTTCCGCTGTATAAGACGCTCCGGAATATAAGACGCACCCAGGTTTAGAGGGCAAAAAACAGGGAAAAAATATAAAATATATCAGGAGCGTCTTGTACATGTCCTCCCCCAAATGGTGTCCTCCTGTGTACCTTATGTGTCCTCTTATCTCCCCGTCTACCCCAAGTGTCCTGTGGTCTCCCCCCTGTGTCCTGTGGTCTCCCCACTGTGTCCTCCAGTCTCCCCCTGTCAGAATTCTAGCGGTTTTATTTATGCAGGAAAAGCTGTCATATGTTTATGTTTTAAGTTTTAATGTTCTATGCAAAATTTCATTGTAAACTGTAAAGTTAGAGTACTTTTTTAAAATATTGCTCTGTGACATATCAGCATATTCCAAGCAGTGAATCTCATAATTGGATTATTCTAGTTACAAAAAGCCAGAACATTTTTGTTTATGTTAGTGCGTGGCCTTGACATTTGAAAGATGCTTCTGTGTAAAGACTGGGAACAAGTTAAAACTCACATTACTGCAGTAATTATCCATGTGCATTTTGCTCAATTATTAAACATAGATATTATTAATCTAAATATTAACAATCAATACAGTCCTTCTAAAGAAAGAAATAGTAATTGTTAAAGAGACACTGAAGCGAAAAAAAATATATGTGTAACGATCGGTGGGCGCAGAGAGTATCTGATTACCGGTGATCTGCAGTATCACCGGAAATACAGATATATACCAGATTATAAGTGATCTGCAGTCTCACCGATAATCCGATATACAAACTAACCTCTGTTCACCTGAGTAGAGTGTAGTGTTTGGTGTAACTGTAACACTTAGAGGACAAGGCCTCAATGCAGCAAGGAGTACTGCACAGATTCCTTCCGCAGACCTGAGCTCTCCAAGACGGGAGGAGTCAGACTGACAGTAGGAAGGTATATCTGAAAGTGACCCTCAGGAGGAAGGATCGCTAACAGAGCGAGGAACCGCCTCTAACGGTAAGGTCGGTTCTCGAGGTCGGACAAGCCAAGTCGTAAACACACAGACAGATAAAGTACAAGATCAGCAGACAAAGGCAGAGTCAAAGTACAGGCAGGGTTCGGCAACGGGGTATCAGATATATCGGGGTACAAAATCAGGAGGCAGAAACAGAGTCTAGGAGCGAGCCGGGGTTCGGCAACAGAGTATCAGAAATAACGAGGTACAAGATCAGAGTTCAGAAGGGTAGTCAAGGCAGGCAAAAGTCATAACAGATAATCACAATCAAACTAGTACTTTAGCTATCAACAGAATCTAGCTAAGTGTAGGATTACAGCTCCAGCTGGTCCCGGCACACTTGCGGATCTGACTACGGATCTGGGTGCTCCCACGTGTGTGATCGCACGCCAGACAAAGAGCAAGTGAACAACCAGCAGTATATATACTCTAGGACCTTTCCAGGACCTCCCTAATTGCTGGTCCAATGGGAGCAGTGGAATTTGTCAGCTGACCCAGCTGGTCAGCCGACTCCCTTCTAACAGCTATTTAAACTCTGCCTCTGTGCTCGCGCGCGTGTAAGTCTGAATCTTGGTGGACTATCAGTCCCAGCCACACCAGTACTGTCTTGCAATGTATCCAGTGAACTGAGTGCGGGAGCCGCCTCCAATGCGGATTCCGCCGCTCTGCCTAAGCGGCATGCGGCGTTTTTTCCGCGTTGTGACGCCATGCTGGACGCGGAAACAGCCGCCTCGCCTTGAGAGACAGCGGCTTTTCCGCGTTTCATCACAATATGATATAATGAATTGGTTGTGTACTATGAATAATTACTAGAAGATTAGCAGCAAAGAAAATATTCTCATATTTTTATTTTCAGTTATATAGTGTTTTTTCTAACATTGCATCACTCTATAATATGTCCAGATTACACAACACTCAGCATTCAAAATGAGTCTTTCAGAGCAGTCTGTGAAGTAATAAACTCTCCTCTGCTAGAGGAAAAGTAAACAGTTCAATTACAGTTGAGATAATAAAAGTCAGATAACAGCCCTCTCCACGACCAAGTTGGTCGGAGAGCTTAATAGCTTTTTTGCATAGAGATAACAACTGGAGTTTCTCAACTCTTCCTGCACTGGAAACAATTAGACTGATGTATCTGATCTTAATGTTTTTTTTCTTAGCTGTACTACACATACAAATCATAATATCATCATTTTTTTTTCGCTTCAGTGTCTCTTTAAACCCTATATAATATAATTTAATACTTTGAAACACATTTAAAAACTGGATTCTGCCAGTGATAGAGACAGTAAACTTTTATAAGGTTATTTTAACTTGTAAGCTAGAGAATTGTTTATATGTTCTTTTGCTTGAAGGCCATTACAGCCAGCAAGAAAAGATACAATTTCCCAGCTAGAGAAGTCAAAATATGAAAGATATAAAACAAAAGAAGAGGTTTTCCCAGTTAGTTAACCTCCTTGCCGGTTATCCCGAGCTCAGCTCGGGGTAACCTGCGCAGGAGGATTTCTCAGGCCCCGCTGGGCCGATTTGCATAATTTTTTTTTTGTTACAAGCAGCTAGCACTTTGCTAGCTGCTTGTAACTTCCGATCGCCACTGCTCGCCGCCGATCCGCCGCAATCCGCCGCGCCGAGTCGCTCCCCCCCGCCCCAGACCCCTGCGCTGCCTGGCCAATCAGTGCCAGGCAGCGCTGAGGGGCGGATCGGGATTCCCTGTGACGTCCTGACGTCCATGACGTTGGTGACGTCATCCCGCCCCGTCGCCATGGCGACCGGGGAAGCCCTGCAGGAAATCCCGTTCTCAACGAAGAAGGTTAAAGATAATTCAATGGTGACCTCTGGTGGGTGAAAGTATTATATTTATATCTTCTTAACCACCCTGGCGTTCTGATTAAATCGCCAGGGTGGCTGCGGGAGGGTTTTTTTTAAATTAAAAAAAAACTATTCCATGCAGCCAACTGAAAGTTGGCTGCATGAAAGCCCACTAGAGGGCGCTCCGGAGGCGTTCTTCCGATCGCCTCCGGCGGCCAGAAGTAACACGGAAGGCCGCAATAAGCGGCCTTCCGTGTTTCGCTTACCTCGTCGCCATGGCGACGAGCGGAGTGACGTCATGGACGTCAGCCGACGTCCTGACGTCAGCCGCCTCCGATCCAGCCCTTAGCGCTGGCCGGAACTGTTTGTTCCGGCTACGCTGGGCTCGGGCGGCTGGGGGGACCCTCTTTCGCCGCTGCACGCGGCGGATCGCCGCGCTGCAGTGGCGATCAGGCAGCACACGCGGCTGGCAAAGTGCCGGCTGCGTGTGCTGCTTTTTATTTCATTGAAATCGGCCCAGCAGGGCCTGAGCGGCAGCCTCTGGCGGTGTTGGACGAGCTGAGCTCGTCCAGACCGCTCAGCAGGTTAAGAAAGGAAAATATATAGAACATGATTTTATATTTAAGATTTAATATGCAATTATTTCTTATATGATTAATTGTTTTTAGAAGAATTATATAATAAGCTTTATATTTAAATAAGTATATTAGAAGCCCTGTATGTTTCATTAAGCCCTAAATTGCTGAAGACTCTCACAGGTCTGGTTATAGTGTCAACCTGACCAATCTAATGTCTGGGAAAGTACCGAGACATTCCAACCTAAGTAGCAGAGAACACTTTATCAGAAATGCGTCATAAATTACATTGTTTAGTCTCAATGTCTTGGGAAAAAAGTCAACCAGACAAGATGGCTGGTGACGTCCATTTTTAATTAACTGCTTCAGAAATGACCTAATCAGAATGTGTAAACATTGCAAACCTACGTTAATTCCCACGAGATAAGGTAATTAAGGAGTTTATAAACAAAAATGTTATGGTTATTTTAAATGTCAACTATTTACAGTATTCAAAACATGATAAAGCATTGACGCACTGAAGCTTTAGCCAATCAGAACCTGGGAATTAGGGAAATTCCAGATTAGGCAGCCATATTGCATCCTATCCCTATAAAAGTAGGAGCTGAAAGCTCATAGTTTGCAGAAGCCCAACAATCTCCTGAGATGACACATGAGGCAGAAGCTACCTTCCCACAAGTGGTTCTAGATGCTGAAGAGATAACAGAGAAGGGGTAATATGCTTAATATTCTGGTGATTTACTTTATTAATTTTTCAGCATTAAGTTTTGTTAAGATGTTAGCAAGAAGTTTTTTTAGAAGCTATTTTTATGCTATTTCTTTAAGAAGATTACTACAAGTTTTACACAGCTACTAGATACACAGCTATTGATACAGATGAGACTATTTTTGATCGTATTCTACATGACACAACTGTTATATTATTTTTTGAATGTACTTAGAAGATTGATGAATGCTTGGCTATAAAGGCCTTGATAAGATGGAATACTGTTAGAAGGAAACACTACTTGGAACTGTTCACATTTTGTATATATGCTGTATGATAAGCAAATACAATTTTTTTTTATATAAAATCATATACTGAGTGCTCTGATTCATTTCAAGGTACACCGTCAATCTATAATTACTGTTATAGAGGGTTCAGACCCCACTATGCCGGATTTATATGATAGCAACGTTTTAAGGGCTGGTCCTTTACTGAGTTAGCAATCATGAAAAAGGCAAGAACCGCTCAGGATTTTGACACCCCCTGTGTCCTCCGGTCTCCCCCCTTTGCCCTGTGGTCTGCCCCCTGTGCCCTGAGGTCTGCCCCCTGTGCCCTGTGGTCTGTGCCCTGTGGTCTGCCCCCTGTGCCCTGTGGTCCCCCCCTGTGTCTTCTGGTCTCCCCCCTGTGTCCTGTGATCTCCCCCCTGTGTCCTCTGGTCTTCCCCCGTGTTCTGTGGTTGCCCCCCTGTGTCCTCTAGTCTTCCCCCTGTGTTCTGATTTCCTCCCTGTGTCCTGTGGTTGTCCCCTGTGTCCTCTGGTTTCTCCCCCCCCCCCGTGCCCTGTCATCACACCCTGTGTCCTCTAGTTCACCCCAACCTGTGCCCTGTCATCACCCCCTGTGTCCTCTGGTCCCCCTTGTGCCTTGTGGTTGCCCCCCTGTGCCCTGTCATTACCCTCTTTGTCCTCCGGTCCCCCTTGTGCCCTGTGGTCACCCCTGCGTCCTCAAGTTTCCCTGCTGGGCCTGGATCTGGGGAACTAACCTGCCCCCCCCCCGTGTGTGTGTGTGTCTATCATGCCCCCTCCCCCCCTTGAAGACATCCGGCTTCAGTATGCCGCTTCCTCTAGTGCCGCCTTCTAATGACGTGCCATTGATGACGCGTCATTAGAAACCGGCACCAAGCAGCTCACCTCCTCCATCTTGCCCGCGGCGATTGAAGACATCCGGTCTTCAATCACCGCGGGCAAGATGGAGGAGGTAAGCTGCTGCCGCTGACTGCACGGGGGACCCGGAGACATAAGCGGGGGGTAGGATAGATACACAGTGGGGATCCAGGCACAGCGGGGACGAGGCGGCGGGTCGAGGTATCAGCGGGCGTTCGGAAGTCGAGCATTCCCTGCCTTTGCCGTATAAGACGCAGGGACTTTTTCTCCCCATTTTTTGGGGAGGAATAGTGCGTCTTATATGGCGAAAAATACGGTATTTTTGTTTGTTATTTGGGTGGAAATGATGTAGGAAGAATTAACACTGCTACCCTATTACACCATATAAAGTATGATTTAATGCGCATTCATAATGCTGTCCCTGAATATGTGATAGTCTTTTCTGAGATTATTCTCAGACGGCCATGGATTTCTCCCCAAAAGAGGTTTAGAATATATATCAAGAAGTATATTAACAGGGTGTTATCCAGATCTCTAACAAACATAGGGAGATTTACTTATTGGCACAATGAGTTTGAGGGCCTTCATTCTATCCTATTCTGTCCAGATAGAGTTCACTTATCTGACCAGGGATTGGATATTTTTAACACCAATCTAATGTCAATAATTGAAACAGCCGCAATGAGGGGTGGTTTGTAGTATAAAGCAGGGGCGTAGCTTGGGGTAGGAAGGGTAGGACACATGTCCCCGGGCGCTGGGTCCCTAGGGGCGCCCAGCCGTCACCTGTGTTTTTATTTATTTATTTATTTTTCCCCCAGCGGGAGCACAGAAAAGAGGGAGAGCTGTGGACACAGTGGTGGGGAAGGGTGGGGAAGTCTCACTCCCCTTCCCTCACCTTAGGGCTCACCCTCTCTCTCGCTCCCCTTGCAGATATGAGCGGCGGGGGCGGGCGGCAGAACACTTACTCCACTGTGCTCCGCTAATCTGGTCTAGTCTAGACAGTGTTCTGCCGCCCGCCTGCCGCCTATATCTGCAGGGGGAGCGAGAGAGAGGAAGAGCCCTAAGGTGAGGGAAGGGGGGGGAGACTTCCCCCCTTCCCCACCGCTGTGTCCACAGCTCTCCCTCTTCTCTGTGCTCCAGCTGGGGCGGGGGGGGGCACCTGGCTACATATTCTGGGGACATATACCCCTGACTACATATACTGGGCACATATACACCTGGCTACTTATACTGGGGACATATACTCCTGGCTACATATACTGGGCACATATACCCCTGGCTACTTATACTGGGGACATATATACACCTGGCTGCTTATACTGGGCACATATACCCCTGGCTACTTATACTCTGGGGACATATATACACCTGGCTACATATACCCCTGGCTACGTATACTGGGGACATATATTTACTTGGCTACTTATACTGGGGACACATATACACCTGGCTACTTATACTGGGGACACCTATAGGCCTGGTTACTTCCACTGGGGACACATAGTATAGACCTGGTTACCTATACTGGGGGCACCTATTTTTGGGGAACCGCTGCTTCCAGATTAAGTGTATTTTGGGGAACAGCTGCCAGATTATTTGTATGTTGGGATAACCACTGCTGCCAGATTATGTCTATTTTGGGGGAACCATTGCCTAATTATCTGTATTTTGGAGGAACCTCTGCTAAATTACATGTATTTTTGGTGAAATGCTGTCAGATTATATGTATTTTGGGGGGAAACACTATGGCAGAGCTCAAACTTCCCTGGTAGACCTTTTACACCACTGCTAAGGTCATGTATATTTGGCCCCACCCATTACCATGCCCACACTCTGTTGCAGGCCATGCCCCTTTTTGGTGCAGGGGGGGGCTACTTATACTGGGGACACATATACACCTGGCTAATTATACTGGGGACATATATACACCTTGCTACCTATTCTGGGGACACCTATAGGCCTGGTTACTTCCACTGGGACACCTATAGACCTGGTTACCTATACTGGGGGCACTGCTGCCAGACTAACTGTATTTTTGGGGAACCGCTGCTGCCAGATTAAGTGTATTTTGGGGAACAGCTGCCAGATTATATGTATGTTGGGATAACCACTGCTGCCAGATTATGTCTATTTTGGGGGAACCATTGCCAAATGATCTGTATTTTGGAGGAACGTCTGCCAAATTACATGTATTTTTGGTGAAATGCTGTCAGATTACATGTATTTTGGGGGGAAACACTATGGCAGAGCTCAAATTTCCCTGTCAGACCTTTTACATCACTGCTAAGGTCATGTACAGTGGTGTGAAAAACTATTTGCCCCCTTCCTGATTTCTTATTTGTTTGCATGTTTGTTACACTTAAATGTTTCTGCTCATCAAAAACCGTTAACTATTTGTCAAAGATAACATAATTGAACACAAAATGCAGTTTTAAATGATGTTTTTTATTATTTAGTGAGAACAAACCCTCAAAACCTACATGGCCCTGTGTGAAAAAGAAATTGCCCCCTGAACCTAATAACTGGTTGGGCCACCCTTAGCAGCAATAACTGCAATCAAGCGTTTGCGATAACTTGCAATGAGTCTTTTACAGCGCTCTGGAGGAATTTTGGCCCACTCATCTTTGCAGAATTGTTGTAATTCAGCTTTATTTGAGGGGTTTCTAGCATGAACCGCCTTTTTAAGGTCATGCCACAACATCTCAATAGGATTCAGGTCAGGACTTTGACTAGGCCACTGCAAAGTCTTCATTTTGTTTTTCTTCAGCCATTCAGAGGTGAATTTGCTGGTGTGTTTTGGGTCATTGTCCTGCTGGAGCACTCAAGATCGCTTCAGCTTGAGTTGACGAACAGATGGCCGGACATTCTCCTTCAGGATTTTTTGGCAGACAGTAGATTTCATGGTTCCATCTATCACAGCATGCCTTCCAGGTCCTGAAGCAGCAAAACAACCCCAGACCATCACACTACCACCACCATATTTTACTGTTGGTATGATGTTCTTTTGCTAAAATGCTGTATTACTTCTACGCCAGATGTAACGGGACACGCACCTTCCAAAAAGTTCAACTTTTGTCTCGTCGGTCCACAAGGTATTTTCCCAAAAGTCTTGGCAATCATTGAGATGTTTTTTTTAGCAAAATTGAGACGAGCCTTAATGTTCTTTTTGCTTAAAAGTGGTTTGAACCTTGGATATCTTCCATGCAGGCCGTTTTTGCCCAGTCTCTTTCTTATGGTGGAGTCGTGAACACTGACCTTAATTGAGGCAAGTGAGGCCTGCAGTTCTTTAGATGTTGTCCTGGGGTCTTTTGTGGACTCTCGGATGACTTTTCT
Organism: Hyperolius riggenbachi; assembly: GCF_040937935.1. Classification (NCBI taxonomy): domain Eukaryota; kingdom Metazoa; phylum Chordata; class Amphibia; order Anura; family Hyperoliidae; genus Hyperolius; species Hyperolius riggenbachi. The sequence continues at coordinate 310,039,120 of NC_090646.1, read as the reverse complement.
CTGCGCTCTTGGGGTAATTTTGGTCGGCCGGTCACTCCTGGGAAGGTTCATCACTGTTCCATGTGTTTGCCATTTGTGGATAATGGCTCTCACTGTGGTTTGCTGGAGTCCCAAAGCTTTAGAAATGGCTTTATAACCTTTACCAGACTGATAGATTTCAATTACAGTACTTTTGTTCTCATTTGTTCCTGAATTTCTTTGGATATTGGCATGATGTCTAGCTTTTGAGGTGCTTTTGGTCCACTTCTCTGTGTCAGATAACTCCTATTTAAGTGATTTCTTGATTGAAACAGGTGTGGCAGTAATCAGGCCTGGGGGTGACTACAGAAATTGAACTCAGGTGTAATAAACCACCTTTAAGTTATTGTTTAACAAGGGGGGGCAATCACTTTTTCACACAGGGCCATGTAGATTTGGAGTTTTTTTTTTCACTAAATAATAAAAACCATAATTTAAAACTGCATTTTGTGTTCAATGAGGTTATCTTTGACTAATAGTTAACGGTTTTTGATGAGCAGAAACATTTAAGTGTGACAAACATGCAAAAGAATAAGAAATCAGGAAGGGGGCAAATAGTTTTTCACACCACTGTATATTTGGCCCCACCTATTACCACGCCCACAATCTGTTGCATGGCCATGCCCCTTACAGGGCGCATTAATAGTCCTTGTCCCCGGGCGCTGAAAACCTTAGCTATGCCTCTGGTATAAAGGATTTGCCAAAGGTTAGAAGTAAGTTTTTTTTGTAAATCGGATAATGGGTTAATTTTTTCTATATAATATTTTCTATGTAATGAGCTGCTATTTTTATAAGTAGTATATAGACCAATCCTTTGGGTAAGGTCAAGATTAGGATTTCTGTTATAGTACATTTTGTTGCTGCCAATAAATTACAGTCATTTGGCTGCATAATTTTGCAAGTTTGCTCTCATTGGGTGAGGTTCATGGTAAAGCCTCTTCCTCCTCCTTCTACTTTGATACCTAGCCCAGCATCACATTCACCTTAATCTTAAAGTGGACCCAAATTAAAAATACAAGATTTCAGAAATAAAATCTATTTTCTAACTTATAATAATAAATAGCAGCCTTTTTTCAGCTGCATGATGACAACTATAAAATATTTTACATTTATTGGAGGAACCCCTCCCTTCCTTTCATATTGTCAGGACAGAATCCGGCAGACTGGTGGAGGAGATAAAAAAAACAAAACACCGGCTGCTACTGATAATGTCACAGGGGAGGTAATCTCAGCTTGTGTGAGATTTCACATAGACGACGCCCCTGTGAGGGAGGGTAGCTGATGACAAACACACCCATGATCTAAAACCTGCTACTGAGCTCAGAAGTAATGGCTGCCACCTGTATAACCCTAGTTATGAAAAGAGAAGGGTGAAAAGCATGCACTGAAATGCTCATAGGTTTGGAGGAGTGTTTATTTATCTTTGTATGTGTCAGAGTGGTGCAACTTAATATTTTCAATAAAAAAAAATGTTTGATTTGGGTCCACTTTAACAGTTTTGCTGGATTTCATGTTGCTATAATGTATTGCTTTGTTTTTCATTTGCCTTTTACATTGCTTTGCTTGCAGATGTTTGCTGCTTCTGCATGGTCAAACAGCAGAGTCTTCCTAGTCCTGCTAGTTCTGATTTCGTGAATGCAACTATGGCAGTGGTTGCTATCAGTTACGCTGTTTTTTGTGTCCTGTTTTTCCTGTGATTTGTTTTATATGTGCCAGTGCAGATATTTGCCATTTCTATAGTAATAGTGTAACGATTGTGGAACTTTCTCCGTGATCAGCGCACAACGCGTGCGCTGACACGGCGGAAATCCTCCACAAGCGTGTAATTGCAGGCACCCAGCAAAAGGTGCTACGCACCTGTAGAGGGAAATTCCTGTCGGCAGATGGCGCTGGGGAGTGCAGAGGAACCAATCCTCTGTACCTCCACAAATGCCAGACAGGAATTGTACGAAGCGCAGACCGAAATCGCAAGAGAGGCGATTGCGAATGAGAACCAGCAAAGGGACAGTGCACGCGGTTATGCGCGGTCTCCACGTGATAAGCACAATAGAGACAAGCACGCCTAACTAACCATCGACAGACAAACATGAAACAGAGGACGCGAACGCTTGCTTAACGGTTACCTCACCGAGCCTCCAGCAAGCGGTCGTAGCAGACAAGACAGACACACGAAAACAGGGACAAGCAAGAGATAGGATCCACAGCACTAGCGAAAAGTGGCTAGCGCGATCCAGGTACAGAGTAGCAGAACAGAAGGATCCACAGCACTAGCGAAAAGTGGCTAGCGCGATCCCAGGAGACAGAACAGAAGGATCCACAGCGCTAGCGAAAAGTGGCTAGCGCGATCCCAGGAGACAGAGCAGAAGGATCCACAGCGCTAGCGAAAAGTGGCTAGCGCGATCCAGAGAGGCAGAACAGAAGAGATAGCTGGTAGCAACTGCTGCACCAGCTATGCTCCAAGAACAGAGATCAGAACGACTTCCTATCGACCACCGCTGGGACAGGACAATCGCAACAGACAAACAAAACAGATAAACAATCCTAACTGCACTAGGGAAATCTGCCTAGCACAGTTTCCAGGAATTACTCTAAGCTGATCTTCAAACAGAGAGTAAGGCTGACACCCCACCAGGAGTGTTACATAGGACGAAATCCTTATGACCAGCCAAGCATTGTGGGAAAGACATAGTACTTATAGTACACGCTTCCAATGAATGTGGCCAGGCAATTTGCATGACAACGTATGCAAATTCCTCTGCAAGCACAAGCTGCAAAACTGACAGAAGCTCTTCTTTCCAGAGTCCTGCAGCATGCAAACCTACACAATGGTCAAAAGGCTGCCTGCCTGCACAGGCAACTGAGCAAATCATCACAGTACCCCCTATTAGCAACAGACTCAAACTGAAGACTCATGAAGGTCGGGGCAGCCCGACAAAGTCCAATTCCAGAGTCAGTCCACCCGAAACCGACCTCATCGGAAACAGAAGCCACCGAAACATGCCCATCAGTACTACCAGTCTCAGTATAACACCCATCAGGACTGTGAACGCCAGAGAAGAAGCCATCGACACCCTCCAGACAATACCCACCACCTTCCAAGGAGCGTCCGAAAATACCAAACCTGCCACAATACCTGTTCGAAGTGTACCTTACAACACAAAAGCCACCATTGATCTTATCCAGGGTACCAAGCAAAATTTCTCCTGGAATCTCCCAGAACCTTTTGAAGCTCCACAGAGATCCCAAGAGGGCAGAACAATCACCAGGCTCACATGGAGAATTACCAAGAACCCCCATGGAACCAATGACAATTCCGGATTCAGAATTACGAGGACACCCATCAAGATCAAGACTTTCTGGGACCACTTCTGGGCATGCAAGCAGGCAGGCCATATCAGAGCATGTCTCCACCGAGGAAGCATCTGAGTACGCTGGTAACCGACTCACACTTGGGCTTTCTGGGTCACAGAGCACACTGGGGTACACCAGCACAGGAGAAACCTCAGGACATGTCGGGGAACTGCCAACCTCAGAGTCCGGCACGACAAGACCAAAACCAGTACCGGACAGAGAAACATCATGAGTGGAGGTCACAGGCACTGGACTTTCAAAAAAAGACTCGGATACAAATTCAGAAATTTCTGTGACAATAATATCATAGTTGACTACATATGAGTGAAGCTCCATCAGAGCTGAAAAGGTAGCCAGCAAGGCAGCAATGCCTACGGAAGAGGGTAACACCTCAGAAGGACTTGGGGGGCAGGAGACATCTCCTACAAGTTCTGCACCCTTTGGGAGGAACTCGGAGACCTCCAGAACATCAAACAAGACCTCAGGAACATCATTTTTCAAGTTTTCTAAGAAGGATTCTGTACTATCCATGTTACAGGGTAAAACTGGAACTTTAGCAGGGCAGATGTCCCAGGGAAGGTTCCACCATAAACTGAGACTGAATTTCATCATCATGAGTGGAACATACAGGAATATTCACTGGACCACACACTGACTCCCTAACTTTAATCTCGCTGCACCCAGAATTCTGCGTAGCAGTCAAACTAGCTTGCAACTCCAAAACTGCAGAAAGACAGGTAAAAATAGCAGCAATACCTAAACGAGCCTCTAGGGGCAGGGCAGGAGCTATTGTACAAGGCAATATTGACTCATCCAGAGTACAGGGTGGAGAGTCAGAACTTTCTTCAAAGCAAGAAAGGGACTCCCAAATGTCAGTGTGATTGGACATCGTTTTGTTATTCATGGTACAGGGCAGGCTCAGAGAAAGCGTCTCTGAATAAGGCAAAGAAGGTTCAGCATCAGATTCGCAAAACCGAAGCGCTGTCTCACTCTTAGATTCGGCTAACAATGTCGAATCCGAGGAATCAGAACGCAAAACCTGCGAATCAAAATTCACTTTAGGTTGTGAAACTGATGCTTCCATAGTGCAAACCTCCGTGATCTGCGGAGCAGACTGCAAGGCATCTAGGATCGAAACACTGGAGCAACTGTCTCCAGGCAACAGGCCCTTACAGGTGAGAACAGGGTGAGACAGGGAATCATTTGCAGAAGAAATAGCGACATCAACAGGATAAACTTTATTAGGCATATTAATTTTACTTTTGACGCTGCACAGTCGAGAAACTTTCCCCATAGCAGGGTCACAGATGGAAGATCTCAAAGATCTGTTTCTAAATGACAAAGGATTCCACACATCCTTGAGGAAACCGGCAGACTCATGCCGATCACAATCTGCAGGAACATCCGAGAAACAGGCATCAGATCGCACAGATTCAAACTGCACACTGTCAGGAGAGAATCCTTCAGGATTCGCACAGGAATCAACCACAGCGGCATACTCATTCATTTCAGATTGCACAAAGTCAAGACTCTCATGCTTTACCCCAGAAACTCAGGAACAATCATCCGACAATGATGTCTCTTTATTGGAATCAATTGGTCGGTGTGTGTGCAACTCATCCAAAATCGTTTGCCATACATAGATCAACAGATCCACATCATCCTTGTCACATTCATCGGAATCAATCAGAAGGTACATAGAATCAAGACAAGCATTCAAGACATCTTCGCTTTTTGCGATGTAAAAATCGCAAAAGGCTTTCCAATCAAAATCGAATTCCTCCAGCAAGGCCCCAAAATCCCAGGAAGCAAATGGGGGTTCAAACAGGCCAGTATCCAGATAATCTCCATAGGGGTGGAGTTCAGGAACAAGAACAGATTTTTTAACTGCTTTAATGTAGTGTGCGATCCTACCTATAGCAGGATCCACATAAGCTTTGGATTGGGGCAAAAAACCTGGAAACTGATCAGCAGATGCATTATAAACATCATTATCATACTGCATGGTTTTGCCCATTTCAGACTTGACAGAAATAACCTCTTTATTTGTGGTTGCTATGGGCAACGAATCTTTCCGCTGGGAAGCCTTCCTAGATCTTTTACGTTTAGACTTAGAGGCTTTGGATGGCTGCTTTCTGGATGAAAGAGTAGATGGAACAGCTGATTGAGCTGCTGACAACAACTCATTAAGGGGGTATGGTAATTGAGGTAATCTCAGCCAATTGTGAATTAAAAAGGCCAAGAATTCCAGGGGTCTTTGACTCAGGGTGGTATGATCTAACACATCATAAGACAACATTGACATTTCGCCCCCCAACAGAATGTAGACCATTTGGGGGGCCCAGGTAGACACTGGGGTGCATTGGAATTCAGGGTTCGCTAACAGTTTCGTACACTCAGACAAAAATTCGTCTGCTGATTCAGGTTCAAGTTTTTTAAATCTCTTAAAGGTACAAGAGCCATATTCGACAAAATCGTACAAATCGGAAATTCCGTCTACACTGGGGTTTTGGGTTGGGCTGGTCATACTGTAATGATTGTGGAACTTTCTCCGTGATCAGCGCACAACGCGTGCGCTGACACGGCGGAAATCCTCCACAAGTGTGTAATTGCAGGCACCCAGCAAAAGGTGCTACGCACCTGTAGAGGGAAATTCCTGTCGGCAGATGGCGCTGGGGAGTGCAGAGGAACCAATCCTCTGTACCTCCACAAATGCCAGACAGGAATTGTACGAAGCGCAGAATGCAATCGCAAGAGAGGCGATTGCGAATGAGAACAAGCAAAGGGACAGGTTGTATGTGTGTGCGCCAATCCAGTCGCCACCCCGCGACCGCGCACACACAACAGCAGATATGAAATAGGAAAGCGATCGCGAGAGGTGCGATCGCCAGACGTGACACAAGGCAGATCAGAATAGAATACGAGGGTAGCAAAGGCACAGCAAATAATACAATGAGAAGATGCGGAAAATAACAAACGCTAGCTAACCGCGAACACCGCACTCATTCGCAACAGTGCATGCGGTTATGCGTGGTCTCCATGTGATAAGCACAATAGAGACAAGCACGCCTAACTAACCATCGACAGACAAACATGAAACAGAGGACGCGAACGCTTGCTTAACGGTTACCTCACCGAGCCTCCAGCAAGCGGTCGTAGCAGACAAGACAGACACACGAAAACAGGGACAAGCGAGAGATAGGATCCACAGCACTAGCGAAAAGTGGCTAGCGTGATCCAGGTACAGAGTAACAGAACAGAAGGATCCACAGCACTAGCGAAAAGTGGCTAGCGCGATCCCAGGAGACAGAACTGGTTGAACTGGTTTATACTGGTTGAACTCGATGGACGTATGTCTTTTTTCAACCAAAATAACTATGTAACTAAGAACAGAAGGATCCACAGCGCTAGCGAAAAGTGGCTAGCGCGATCCCAGGAGACAGAACAGAAGGATCCACAGTGCTAGCGAAAAGTGGCTAGCGCGATCCAGAGAGGCAGAACAGAAGAGATAGCTGGTAGCAACCGCTGGGACAGGACAATCGCAACAGACAAACAAAACAGATAAACAATCCTAACTGCACTAGGGAAATCTGCCTAGCACAGTTTCCAGGAATTACTCTAAGCTGATCTTCAAACAAAGAGTAAGGCTGACACCTCACCAGGAGTGTTACATAGGACGAAATCCTTATGACCAGCCAAGCATTGTGGGAAAGACATAGTACTTATAGTACACGCCTCCAATGAATGTGGCCAGGCAATTTGCATGACAACGTATGCAAATTCCTCTGCAAGCACAAGCTGCAAAACTGACAGAAGCTCTTCTTTCCAGAGTCCTGCAGCATGCAAACCTACACAATGGTCAAAAGGCTGCCTGCCTGCACAGGCAGCTGAGCAAATCATCACACATAGTTAGATTGGCTAGCATTCCTTCCTGTCTGTTCTATTTGTTTGTCTATCCCTATTTTATGCTGAATACACACGGTTCGTTCCCGCATCGAATGCGCCGCTCGATTCCCGACAAATCGATTATTCCCGAACATTTCCGAGCTCATTTCGATGATTTTTAGGTCGATTGCCATGTAAAGTATGGCAAATCGACCTAACGATCCATCGAACCGTGAATCGGACATGTCGGAAATAAACGAATCGACGGGAATCGAGCGGCAAATCGACGGGAATCGAGCGCGGGAACGAACCGTGTGTATCCAGCATTAGTGTGATGGACTACAGATGCTTAGGGCTGTGTCCGGTCTAGTGTAACCTTGGTCTTTGTCTCTAGTCTCCTGGTCTGTGTGGTCTCTTTCACAATTATTTCCTGCACTGTTGCCTGCAGCTATGTTTGGTTTTGCTTAAAAGGACTCTGGTAGTACTTTTTCCTTCCTAATCCCAGCATCTATACCTTGTAGATTAAGGCCTGGGTATAGTCGTAGAAGAGTAGGTGCCGGCTTCTCGCCTCCTGTTTAATTGGAGATGTGTCAAATAGAGTGAAAGTGTGGTGTTTTTCACCCCACATTGGGATATAGAGGCTGAAGGATGAAAGGAAATCTGCCAAGCCTTATCGGCTTTAGTTAGGACAGATAGGGCAACCTTTTGACCCTCATCCCCTCTATTTCTTGCATAAGACTCCTTAAGTGTTACAGCAATACTTACCGTATTTTTCGCCGTATAAGACGCACGTTTTCTCTCCCAAAAATGGGGAGAAAAAGTCCGTGTCTCATACGACAGAGGCAGGGAATCTTTGACTTCCGAGCGCCTGCCGATACCGCGACCCGCCGCCTCATCGGGGATTCCCTGCCTGTGTCCCCACTGTGTATCTATCCTGCCCCCCGCTAATGTCTCCGGGTCCCCCGTGCAGTCAGTGGCAGCAGCTTACCTCCTCCATCTTGCCCGCGGCGATTGAAGACATCCGGCTTTAGTTTGCGTCTTCCTCTAGTGCCGGCTTCTAATGACGCGTCATCAATGATGCTTCATTAGAAGCCGGCACTAGAGGAAGCCGCATACTGAAGCCGAATGTCTTCAAGGGAGGGGGGGGGGGCAGGATAGAAACACACACATGGGGGGCAGGATAAATCCCCAGATCCAGGCCCAGCAGGGAAACTTGAGCTCGCGGGGGCGACCACAGGGCACAGGGGGGACCAGAGGACACAGGGGGGCAACCACAAGGCACAGGGGGACCAGAGGACACAGGGGGTGATGACAGGGCACAGGTTGGGGTGAACTAGAGGACACAGGGTGTGATGACAGGGCACGGGGGGGGGACCTGAGGACACAGGGGGGCAACCACAGGACACAGGGAGGAAATCAGAACACATGGGGAAGACCAGAGGACACAGGGGGGCAACCACAGAACACGGGGGAAGACCAGAGGACACAGAGGGAAGATCACAGGACACGGGGGGAGACCAGAACACAGGGGGCAGACCACAGGACACGGGCAGACCACAGGGCACAGACAACAGGGCACAGGGGTCAGACCAGAGGACACAGGGGGGAGACCGGAGGACACAGGGGGAGACCACAGGACACTTGGGGTAGACAGGGGGAGAAAAGAGGACACATAAGGTACACAGGAGGACAACATTTGGGGGAGGACATGTACAAGACGCTCCTGAAATATGTACGCATCAGGTATATTTTTTATTTTTTTTTCCTGTTTTTTTGCCCTCTAAACCTGGGTGCGTCTTATATTCTGGAGCGTCTTATACGGCGGAAAATACGGGGTATCTGGATAAGGTAGACACTGTAACAAAGAAATAAAAACATCAAACAAACGTTCCCAGTGCATTCCCCTCATGCCAGACCAATGTTTTTCTTCACCCAATCTATTCTTTACTCCGTCAGCGTGGATCTGGGTAGGAGAGCCCTCTGTAAGGACCAGTGGTGCTCGAATGTACCCAAATTCGATTCGAGTACATTCGAATTCGGGTCAGGGTTAAATTCGGGTTCGGCCGTGATCACGACAAGTAGAATTCGTTTAGAATTCGAATCGTGATCGATAATTGAATTCGGGTATTACCCTGAATGCGTGATCACGAATTCGGATGGCCTTAAAGCTAATTTTTTTTTTTTTACAGGGAAATCACAATTAAATAGGTGTAATAAAAATTTAACTTTTCTCTGCATTTCTTGTTTATTATTCTTCTTATTCTTCTTCTTCACCACCATTTTTGTGTGGCTTTTTTGTGTTCATATTCTTCCTCTTGTACCAAACTTAATCCTCAAGCCAAATACTTTTTTGTTTTTGTTTTAATACTCTAATTCCCTATAAACTGAAGAAGCCTCGCCCACAGGTTTTCAGAGAGCCTTGGCAGTAGCAAGGGCTCATGGGAGCTCAGTCTGGGCAGGAGGAGGGGGAGGTAATACTAGCCAGAAATTTCAGAGGCAGAGGGGAGGATTAGGTTTTTTTTTTTAGAGGCTGAGTGCTGTGTGTAATGTTTACAAACAACATGGCTGCTGTCATTGTATCACAGGACGAAATAATCTTATTCTATTAAAGCTGGTTTCAGCTAGTTTTGCTGTGTAAACTATCTAAACTTTAGATAAGATGTATAGAGAAGTTACTTGTTATAGTTAGTTTTTCATCTCGGATCCGCTTTAATGTTTTTTCCCTTACAGATCTCTACTGTTGTAAAATTTGTTCTTCAACAGCATAGCTAAATTTGTAGCGTAATAATAGCTATTGGCGCATGGCAGCAGCACATAATTCTGCAGACCCTGGCGGCGGGAACACAGACAGCAGGAGGTGAAATGTGGCAACAGGAGGAGGAGTGACGTGTGGCAGCAGGCAATGTAACGGGCCATGGTACCTAGCGTTGGTACCACGGCAGTAATAATAAACACCAACAGCAGGAGGTTCCGGACAGCAGTAGAGATGGCCCGAACGTCCGATTTTAGGTTTGCGAACCTCCTCAAACATTTGCGAACTTTCGCAAACCGCAATAGACTTCAATGGGGAGGCGAACTTTGAAAACTAGAAACATTTATGCTGGCCACAAAAGTGATGGAAAAGATGTTTCAAGGGGTCTAACACATGGTGGAGTGGGATACACGCCAAAAGTCCCGGGGAAAAATCTGGATTTGATGCAAAGCTGCGTTTTAAGTGCAGAAATCACATTGAATGCTAAATTGCATGCCTAAAGTGCTTTAAAACATCCTGCATGTGTATACATCAATCAGGTAGTGTAATTAGCGTACTGCTTCACACTGACAGACCAAACTCACTGTGTAACGCACCGCAAACAGCTGTATTGTGTAGTGACGGTCGTGCTGGAGTGGTGCACACCATGGCGAGATTGCTCTTCTTCACTCAGTGATGTCAGGTAATGTCTGACTGCCTTATCAACTTTCCATGGTTCTTTCTCTACCCTAGTTAAAGCTTACATCTATTTTTGAAAATTACTTTTTCTGCTGGCTCTACAGTACCTTCAACGAAAATGTTAGGGAGGGCAAGTCTGGCATCTATTCAACTGTGCGATAAACTCTCTTTGGTACTTTCTAAGTACCATGGTGTCCACGGCGGGTAACAAGCCGGGGAATCCTGGTTCGATTCCGGTCCGGAGTGGGAGCCTAAGAAACGGCTACCACCACAAGGAAGGCAGCAGGCGCGGCACGTGACGCAAGTCCTGACTGTGAGAGTACAAGGAATAACAGACCAGGACTTTTTTGAGGCCCTGCTGTATAGGACGAGCTGCAGAGATCTACAGCTTAGGTGGGGGAATCTGTCCATAGGACAACTATTAATCATGAGTGGTGTCCACGGCGGGTAACAGGCCAGGGAATCCTGGTTCGATTCCGGTCCGGAGTGGGAGCCTAAGAAATGGCTACCACCACAAGGAAGGCAGCAGGCACGGCACGTGACGCAAGTCCTGACTGTGAGAGTACAAGGAATAACAGACCAGGACTTTTTCGAGGCCCTGCTGTATAGGACGAGCTGCAGAGATCTACAGCTTAGGTGGGGGAATCTGTCCATAGGACAACTATTAGTCGTGACTCGTGAGTGGTGGAGGACCGGAGTGCTGGTGGTGGCACTGGTCTCGCTGGCGCTGGAGGTCTGTCTGGAAACGGTGGCTTGCTGCTCCGCCATCATTTCCACCACAGCCTGTGCCTGACTCTCTGCAATGGGTCGGGGACGACGACCAAGGCAAAGATGGGCGCAACACGCTGCTGCTGCACCCCTGCTCCCTCTTCCACAACTCTGCGGTCAGTGGCCGGCAGCGGACCAGTCACAGACCTGCCGGCAGTGGCTTTGGCAATGGTGCTGCCTCTCCTGCTGGTGCCTCTACCTCTGCCAGTCATCGTACAATTATACAAATACAGTAAGAAAAACAAAAATATATATATGTCGAAAGGGCGGGAAAGAGTGTAAACTTTAAGAAAGAGTCTGGGTTGGTGGGTGAGTGACTCAAAAAAAAAAAGAACGTTTTTTTTTTTTTTTTTAAAATACTAGTAGACAGACAGTACTAGTAGCATAGTCTACAGTAGTCGATAACTAACTCGTGTGACCGACAGTGGCAATCAAAGTCTGTCACACACGGACGCAATCAATAGGGTCAGGCAGAGATGACAGGCAGTCACAGATCACAACAGATGCTGCCCTCTGTAAAGTAATTAACACAGTACTGAAGCTAATAAACTCAACGACTAACAACAGTAGAAATTAAGTAAAATAGTACGTAGGTAAATAACAACTAACTATAATACCTAGTAGTAGTAGTGTAGTAGACTAGTAGTCGGTAACTAACGCGTGCGACTGAAAGTGACAATCAAAGTCTGTCACACGGACGCAATCAATAGGGTCAGGCAGAGATGACAGGCAGTCACAGATCACAACAGATGCTGGCTCGTACAGTAACCAACACAGTACTGAAGCTAGTAAACTCACAGATTAACAGTAGAAATTAAGTAAAATAGTATGTAGGTAAATAACAACTAACTATAATCCCTAGTAGTTGTAGTGTTACTACACTACAACTACTAGGGATTATAGTTAGTTAGCTAGTAGTCGATAACTAACGCGTGACCGACAGTGGCAATCAGTCTGTCACACACTGACGCAATCAATAGGGTCAGGCAGAAATGTGACAGACAGGCAGTCACAGATCACTACAGATGCTGGCTTGTACAGTAACTAACAGAGTACTGAAGCTAATCAACTCACAGACTAACAGTAGAAATTAAGTAAAATAGTACGTAGGTAAATAACAACTAACTATAATACCTAGTAGTAGTAATAGTAGTGTAGTAGACTAGTAGTTGATAACTAACGCGTATGACCGACGGTGACAATCAGTCTGTCACACACGGACGCAATCAATAGGGTCAGGCTGAGATGTGGCAGGCAGTCACAGATCACAACAGATGCTGGCCTGTACAGTAACTAACACAGTACTGGAGCTAATAAACTCACAGACTAACAGTAGAAATTAAGTAAAATAGTACTAACTAACTATAATCCCTAACCTACCTAAGCTAGTAGTAGGCTAAGGCTACAACTAACTATAATACCTAGTAGTAGTAATAGTAGTGTAGTAGACTAGTAGTTGATAACTAATGCGTATGACCGACGGTGACAATCAGTCTGTCACACACGGACGCAATCAATAGGGTCAGGCTGAGATGTGGCAGGCAGTCACAGATCACAACAGATGCTGGCCTGTACAGTAACTAACACAGTACTGGAGCTAATAAACTCACAGACTAACAGTAGAAATTAAGTAAAATAGTACTAACTAACTATAATCCCTAACCTACCTAAGCTAGTAGTAGGCTAAGGCTACCTAGGCTAGCAGGCCTAGCCTGCACACAGACCTAACACTAGCCTACCACAGTACACAGTATACACTACACTAGCTGACTGAACTATAACAATCAAACCACTATCTAACTATACAGCAATATAATACAGTATATGGGTTTAGAATGTGTTCAGGATGTAAATCACTATGTTTAACTGGTGAAAAGCACTTGCTCAGACACATAGCAGCATTGGAGATGCTCTCAGTACTGCTCAGTCACACAACAAGGATAGGCTCGACAACATGGCCGCTGCCTTATATAGAGGAGGGGAGGGCCAGGCTCCCCTCCTCTGATTGGTTGCTAGTGCCTCAGCTAGGGGCCTTCTGACTGGCCCAATTACGTCATCACCTGGATACCGAGGCCGAATTCATGATCACGGGTTAAAACCCGTGATCACGGACGAATTCGAGAGCACTATTCCGGAAAATTCGACTTCGAATTCGGGAGCAGGATAGCTATTTGAATTTGGCAAGCATGAAAATCTACCGTGATCACGAGTAGTATTCGAATTCCCGAATTTAGAGAGCAACCCAGGTAAGGACAGCAGTTCTGGTCACAGCTACGACTCTCCTTGGAAACCTGAACGGGAAAGTCAGTTCGCTTCTTCCCTCTGGACAGTTGCCAGGCGAGTTGATTCTGTGGAGGAAAAAAAGAAATGTGCAACATTTCTTTCATCTCAGAAAAGTTTCAATTTAATCAGATCTTTTTCCTAACCATTTATCCAATTCATACCCTCCTATATCCAAGCCATTGGGCATACTCAGTGGATCAGACCTTTATGATCCCTCAAGCAAGAAGGGATGGCATCAGTTACCCCCACTGTTCTCATTCCACTGCCGGCACCCCAGTGCAGGTGGGCCCATGCAGTGGGTATGGCTGGGCTGACACCCCCAACTCCTTTGACAGCCATAGTCTTGCCAGGAATGTACTCCTCCGGATTCACAAGCTGGGGATGCACTAGAGTCACCACTGCTCCTGTGTCCCTCAGGCCAGTGGTAACTGTATCCAGAACCAGGACAGGTTGCAGATTCTCTGCATAGCCATTTCTGGTAGTACACAAAGCAGTTTGGACTTCACTGGGGTTTGAGGCCTCACTGGATTTTGGGGCCTCCCTCTTCCTCTCTGGGCAAGTCATGCTGATATGACCCACCCTGTCACATACAAAGCATTTCCGGGTGTCAGTGGTTGGTTGCTTGAATCCAGGAGACAGCGGTGCTTGCCTCCTCTGGGTGATGGATGAAGCAGATTTAGCTATCTGTTCTCCCCTCCAGCTGGGTGTTGTAGTCCTCCAGGACGCAGATGCTCGATGGGCTGTGTAGGAATCAGCGACTTTCGCGGCCTCATCCACAGTCTTTGGCTCTCGGTCCAGTACAATGAACCGGACCTCAGCGTCAAGTGTGTAGGAACTGGTCCTTGATCATCAGTTCCTGTAGGGCATCAAAGGTTGTGACTGCTAGTCCTTTTAACCCCTGCTGGAAGGCAGTGTGCAGGTTGCAAGCATGATCCAGGTAACTGTCATTAGGACCTCGCTGCACTGTCCTGAAATGTTTGCGATACACCTCTGGCGTGAGGTGGTATCACGTAATGATGGCTTGCTTAATTGCCTCAAAGTCTGCTTCTTTCTCCTGGGGTAGACTCACAAACGCCTCCAGGGCCTTGCCTCTCAGCCCTGGTGTGAGATACCTTGCCCACTGCTCACGGGGCACCCCATACTGACGACAAGTCCTTTCAAACCCCTGTAAGAAAGTGTCAATGTCAGAGTCTTTGTCCATAGCGGGGAATTTATCCAGGGGGATTCTGTGGACTCGCTCACCTTCGCATTCTGCTGGTCCAGCAGACCGGTTCTGCTGCTGAAGTTTAGCCAGCTCCAGCTGGGGTCGACGCTCAGCACATTCCCTCTCGGCCTGGAGTCTGTCCCTCTCGGCCTGGAGTCTGTCCCTCTCGGCCTGGAGTCGCCGTTCAGCTCTTCCCTCCTCTGTCTGATGTCGACGTTCAGCGCGATCCTTCTCGGCTTGTCGATGCAGTAGAATCAGCTTTAGGCGCAGTTCTGGATCAGCCGAACCAAGTAACTGTAGGTCAGCTTCCAGAGATGCCATCTCCATGTTCAGTGGATCCTCCAGGCAGAGGCGTACAGGCATGGCTCATGCCATGAGCGCCACATCATCATGGGAGCCATGTCTGCTCCAGTGCTGTACTGCCATGCCTGGCTGTGTGCTGCACCACCATACCTGCCCCGTGCCTTCCATCCCTCAGATCAGATTAATTCTGTTATCTGGGGAACACTGTGCACTTGGCTTAGTGTTAGAAAAAGAACACAGAGAGGGAATAAGAAGAGATATTTCCAAAAAATTAACTTCAGCAATATCCCAAGCCAAAAACACAGGCAACCATAACGCGTGTACGCAAAAAAGGATGCTGTTTGAGAGGGGGCTCTGATTGGGCGGGGGGCGCAATTTCAGTGCTTGCCATAGGCTCTAAATAGCCCAGATACGCCCCTGCCTCCAGGACATCATCTCCACTCGCATCCTGTGGCCTCCTCTGGCGTGTCGTGAGCTGCATCTGCTGGCGTTGGAGCAAGGGCTTGCTCTGCCTCATCATACTCCTAGAGGGCACAAACTAACTGCTCCTTAGTTTGGCCTCTCACCGTCTCGATGCCTCTGTGCTCACACAGGTTGAGTAAGTCGCTTTGATTTTGTTTCTTATAGCTGGTTGTTTTCTGCGCCATCGTATTGCCAAACAAAAAAGAAAAAAGGGGGGAGGGAAAGCAAAATGCCAAGTGTGTACCTTTATGATCCCTCATGATCTTACACAGAATTTCGTTCACATGACGTCACTGAACCCGTCGGGCAGAGTATGTGAGTATGCGGCCTCAGGGACGGTAGAGAGGATGATGGACAACATCATTAAATTCTTATACTACTATATCACATTTATACTGCCATCACACCACTATCATACTTAACACATAATCATATCCCACAGCCCACGACACTAAGACACCATAACAGACGTTGGTGGAGTGTGAGCAGACAGGGGTGCTGCTGACCAGGTCAGAGAGGCAGAACATGTGTATAGATTTGTAAGTCAAACTTAAAGAGACTCTGTAACATTAAAAAGATCCCCTGGGGGTACTCACCTCGGGTGGGGGAAGCCTCCGGATCCTAATGAGGCTTCCCACGCCGTCCTCTGTCCCACGGGGGTCTCGCCGCAGCCCTCCGAACAGCCGGTGACTGTGCCGACTGTCAGTTCAATATTTACCTTTGCTGGCTCCAGCGGGGGCGCTGTGGCGGCTTTCCGTTCCGAACTACACGGAAATACCCGATCTCATTCGGGTCCGCTCTACTGCGCAGGCGCAGGACACTTGCGCCTGCGCAGTAGAGCGGACCCGACGGCGATCGGGTATTTCCGTGTAGTTCGGAGCCGACAGCCGTCAGAGCGCCTGCGCAGGAGCCAGGAAGGTAAATATTGACGTCACCGCTGCACGGACTCCACGGAGGGCTGCAGCGAGACCCCTGACGGATGGAGGACAGCGTGGGAAGCCTCATTAGGATCCGGAGGCTTCCCCCACCCGAGGTGAGTACCCCCCAGGGGATCTTTTCATGTTACAGTTCCTCTTTAAGATCCTGATTTGATTCTAAAACTATATATATATCTATATAAAAGAGAAAATAAACATACATATAAATATATCTAAATATGACAACCCCCATATCTTCTAGCCTTCCCACTTTCACTTCCCTGCTTTGACCCTACATCATATTTGATGTTGGGCCAAAATTAGGCTAGACCAGAAATATAGCAACAAGTGATACTAGGATTTACAGCCTTTTGCAAAAAAAAAAAAAAAAAGGATAAAAATAACATAACTAAGGCCAAAAATGAGAAAGAAGAGAAAAAATAGAAAAATATGGAGAATGATTTTGAAAGGGTGAACAATCTACAGCATGATTGTCAAACAAAGAAAAACAAAGAGATAAACTCTATCAACATCAACCAATTCTGCAACTTGTACTATTCAAAAAATAGATGGGATGTTACCTGTAGTGTGACAAAACCTATTGTCTGGAGATCAAAAAAGTTCAAAACCTATAAAAAAAGAACCTAAACCTCAGGGAATGGGGTTACTTATTCATGCTCAGGCCTTGGGGATATTAAGGACCTATCTAAAACAGGAATGAAGTTCTAGCTCACAAACAATACATACAGTAATGTGTGACATGGAAGATAACATGTGCCCCAGAACTACAGATGTGTGACTTTAATGGCTTGCTGTTAGTGCATGTAGCTAACTGCATACCTATTACAGACATTTCAGTAGCCTCAATGTTTTTCCAGAAACATTTCTGTTTAGGTAAATATTGCTACCATAGTTGTACAGATCTAAAGAACAAATACAAACAATGCACAGTGCAATATTTACTCACTCAGCAGTGGCATTTTAAGACATTTGTATTATAAGGGCTGCATTTTTGTTTTATTGTGGCTTGGAGTAGCATTTTTGTTTTATCATCTCTGTGTGGCGCAGAGAGAGAGAGAGAGAGAGAGAGAGAGAGAGAGAGAGAGAGAGAGAGAGAGAGAGAGAGAGAGAGAGAGAGAAAGAGACTTTTAGATACTGAATTACCAGTCCAGTTCCTAATATTATTTTAAAAACAAGGAACACCAAGAGCCCCAATAGTGTAATATGTACTGGTAAATGGTTACTAGATAGAGTAAATATTACTACTCACAAACCAGGGTTACCATTAGGCAACCACTGTAAAGGCAGGTGGGGAGATTTTCCTGACCCCACTCAGGAATATGAAGTCGCTCTCTGTAGATGAGAAAAAAGGGGATTCAACCCTCCACCCAGGGTGGACTCAATATTATGCAGGAGAGGCGCCAAAAGGATAAAAGGAAGCTAAATAAGCTTAAAAACCAAATTCTTGGTAAATAGAGGAGGTAGTGGTGGACTTACCTCCTCCAAGTAGACACACAACGACTGTAGTAAAGACAGTCAATATATTTTATTTATGAACTCCAAATATGCAACGCGTTTTGCAGGTTTGATCCCGCTTCATCAGGCAATAACAACGGAGCAATAGCATATGTGGTCAGTAGAAGAGCCAGGCACCTCTGTGTCTAACACAGAGGTGCCTGGCTCTTCTACTGACCACATATGCTATTGCTCCATTGTTGTTGCCTGATGAAGCGGGATCAAACCTGTGAAACGCATTGCATATTTGGAGTTCATAAATAAAATATATTGACTGTCTTTACTACAGTCGTTGTGTGTCTACTTGGAGGAGGTAAGTCCACCACTACCTCCTCTATTTACCAAGAATTTGGTTTTTAGGCTCATTTAGCTTCCTTTTATCCTTTTGGCGCCTCTCCTGCATAATATTGAGTCCACCCTGGGTGGAGGGTTGAATCCCCTTTTTTCTCATCTACAGAGAGCGACTTCTTATTCCTATAATATTTGGCTGGATGGTGTAATGGTTAAGGGCTCTGTCTGACACAGGAGACCAGGGTTCGAATCCCGGCTCTGCCTGTTCAGTAAGCCAGCACCTATTCAGTAGGAGACCTTTGGCAAGTCTCCCTAACACTGCTACTGCCTATAGAGCGCGTCCTAGTGGCTGCTGCTCTGGCGCTTTGAGTCCGCCAGGAGAGAAGCACGATATAAATGTTATTTGTCTTGTGTATATATATATATATATATATATATATATATATATATATATATATATATATATATTATATATATATGTATATATGTATATATATATATATATATATATATATATATATACATACAGTGGGTTGCAAAAGTATTTGGCCCCCTTGAAGTGTTCCACATTTTGTCATATTACTGCCACAAACATGAATCAGTTTTATTGGAATTCCACATGAAAGACCAACACAAAGTGGTGTACACGGGAGAAGTGGAACGAAAATCATACATGAGTCCAAACATTTTTTACAAATCAATAACTGCAAAGTGATGTGTGCATAATTATTCAGCCCCCTTTGATCTGAGTGCAGTCAGTTGCCTATAGACATTGCCTGATGAGTGCTAATGACTAAATAGAGTGCACCTGTGTGTAATCTAATGTCAGTACAAATACAGCTGCTCTGTTACGGCCTCAGAGGTTGTTTAAGAGAATAGTGGGAGCAACAACACCGTGAAGTCCAAAGAACACACAAGACAGGTCAGGGATCAAGTTATTGAGAAATTTAAAGCAGGCTTAGGCTACGAAAAGATTTCCAAACCTTGAACGTCCCACGGAGCACTGTTCAAGCGATCATTCAGAAATGGAAGGAGTATGGCACAACTGTAAACCTACCAAGACAAGGCCATCCACCTAAACTCACAGGCCGAACAAGCAGAGCGCTGATCAGAAATGCAGTCAAGAGGCCCATGGTGACTCTGGACGAGCTGCAGAGATCTACAGCTCAGGAGGGAGACTCTGTCCATAGGACAACTATTAGTCGTGCACTGCACAAATGTGGCTCCTATGGAAGAGTGACAAGAAGAAAGCCATTGTTAACAGAAAAGCACAAGAAGTCCCGTTTGCAGTTTGCCACAAGCCATGTGGGGGACACAGCAACCATGTGGAAGAAAGTGCTCTGATCAGATGAGACCAAAATTGAACTTTTTGGCCAAAATGCAAAACGCTATGTGTGGCAGAAAACTAACACTGCACATCACTCTGAACACACCATCCCCACTGTCAAATATGGTGGTGGCAGCATCATGCTCGGGGTGTGCATCTCTTCAGCAGGGACAGGGAAGCTGGTCAGAGTTGATGGGAAGATGGATGGAGCCAAATACAGGGCCAACTTGGAAGAAAACCTCTTGGAGACTGCAAAAGACTTGAGACTGGGGCGGAGGTTCACCTTCCAGCAGGACAATGACACTAAACATAAAGCCAGGGCAACAATGAAATGGTTTAAAACAAAACATATCTATATGTTAGAATGGCCCAGTCAAAGTCCAGATCTAAATCCAATCGAGAATCTGTGGCAAGATCTGAAAACTGCTGTTCACAAACGCTTTCCATCTAATCTGACTGAGCTGGAGCTGTTTTGCAAAGAAAAATGGGCAAGGATTTTTGTCTCTAGATGTGCAAAGCTGGTAGAGACATACCCTAAAAGACTGGCAGTTGTAGTTGCAGCAAAAGGTGGTTCTACAAAGTATTGACTCAGGGGGCCGAATAATTACGCACACCCCACTTTTCAGTTATTTATTTGTAAAAAATGTTTGGAATGATGTATGATTTTCGTTCCACTTCTCACTTGTACACCACTTTGTATTGGTCTTTCACATGGAATTCCAATAAAATTGATGCATGTTTGTGGCAGTAATGTGACAAAATGTGGAAAACTTCAAGGGGGCCGAATACTTTTGAAACCCACTGTATATATCTTAAAGCCATCTGACTGTACTTTAGTGGCAGCAACAAAATATACTATAAAATAAATCCTAATCCTGACCTTACCCAAAGGATTGCTCTATATACTACTTATAAAAATAGCAGCTCATTACATAGAAAATATTATATAGAAAGTATTAACCCATTATCCAATTTACAAAAAAAACCTATTTCTAACCTTTGGCAAATCCTTTATACCAGAGGCGTAGCTAGGGCTTTCAGCGCCCGGGGACAAAGATTATTAATGCCCCTTGTGAGGAGGGACCTGTGGCACACATAGTGCATGCCGCGCCAAAAAAGAGGCATGGCCATGCAACAGATTGTGGGCGTGGTAATGGGTGGGGCCAAATATACATGCCCTTAGTAGTGGTGTAAAAGGTCTGCCAGGGAAGTTTGAGCTCTGCCATAGTGTTTCCCCCCCAAAATACATGTAATTTGACAGCATTTCACCAAAAATACATGTAATTTGGCAGACGTTCCTCCAAAATACAGATAATTTGGCAATGGTTCCCCCAAAATAGACATAATCTGGCAGCAGTGGTTATCCCAACATACATATAATCTGGCAGATGTTCCCCAAAATACAGTTAATTTGGCAGCAGCAGTTCCCCAAAAGTACAGTTAATCTAGCAGCAGTTCCCCCAAAATAGGTGCCCCCAGTATAGGTAACCAGGTCTATAGGTGTCCCCAGTGGAAGTAACCAGGCCTATAGGTGTCCCCAGAATAGGTAGCCAGGTGTATATATGTCCCCAGTATAAGTAGCCAGGTGTATATGTGTCCCCAGTATAAGTAGCCAGGTATATACAGTGGTTTGCAAAAGTATTCAGCCCCCTTGAAGGTTTCCACATTGTCATATTACTGCCACAAACATGAATCAATTTTATTGGAATTCCATGTGAAAGACCAATACAAAGTGGTGTACACGTGAGAAGTGGAACGAAAATCATACATGATTCCAAACATTTTTTTTACAAATAAATAACTGCAAAGTGGGGTGTGCGTAATTATTCAGCCCCCTTTGGTCTGAGTCCAGTCAGTTGCCCATAGACATTGCCTGATGAGTGCTAATGACTAAATAAAGAGCACCTGTGTGTAATCTAATGTCAGTACAAATACAGCTGCTCTGTGATGGCCTCAGAGGTTGTCTAAGAGAATAGTGGGAGCAACAACACCATGAAGTCCAAAAAACACACCAGACAGGCCAGGGATAAAGTTATTGAGAAATTTAAAGCAGGCTTAGGCTACAAAAAGATTTCCAAAGCCTTTAACACTGTTCAAGCGATCATTCAGAAATGGAAGGAGTATGGCACAACTGTAAACCTACCAAGATAAGGCCGTCCACCTAAACTCACAGGCCGAACAAGGAGAGCGCTGATCAGAAATGGAGTCAAGAGGCCCATGGTGACTCTGGACGAGCTGCAGAGATCTAAAGCTCAGGTGGGGGAATCAGTCCATAGGACAACTATTAGTCGTGTACTGCACAAAGTTGTCCATTATGGAAGAGTGGCAAGAAGAAAGCCATTTTTAACAGAAAAGCATAAGAAGTCCCGTTTGCAGTTTGCCACAAGCCATGTGGGGGACACAGCAACCATGTGGAAGAAGGGGTAAGGGAAAAAGTGACAGGGAGGCTAGTCCCGAGTTGTCCCTCTCTAATAAGTATGCTTGTTTGCGTAATATTGGGGAGGATGATTCTGGAGTAGCAATGCTGCAGCAGGATGTGCCCCTTAGCAACCAAGCGGCAGACTGCTGCAACGAGAAAGAGAATAGGAGTGCAGCTAAGGCTGGACAGGTACTGGTGGTAGGGGATTCAGTCATTAGGCACACAGATAGGGTAATCTGTCAAAGAAACCGTGAATGCCGTACAGTCTGTTGTCTCCCGGGTGCTCGGGTTCGGCATGTAGCGGAAAGAATTGACAGGTTATTTGGTGGGGCTGGGGAAGACCCGGCTGTCATGGAACACATTGGCACCAATGACAAAGTTAGTGGGAGATGGAAGGTCCTCAAAAATGATTTTCAAGTACTTGGAGATAAACTTAAAGCAAGGACCTCCAGGGTGGTGTTCTCTGAAATACTGCCAGTGCCATGTGCTACATCTGAGAGACAGAGGGAGCTTAGGGAGTTAAATAAGTGGCTGAGAAATTGGTGTAGGAAGGAGTGGTTTGGATTCCTGGAGAACTGGGCAGACTTTGCAGTCGGCTACAGATTCTACAGCAGGGATGGGCTGCACCTTAATGGGGAGGGTGCAGCTGCATTGGGGGAGAAGATGGCTAAACGGTTGGAAGAGATTTTAAACTAGGATCTGGGGGGAGGCGGGAGGATAAAGTCTCAATACGTAGACAAGATAAGGTAAAAAGACAGTGGGAACCTAACATTATGGGGAGTGGAAAGGGGGGTGGGGACAGTGTAAAGATTAAGGAGGTTGGTAAAACTTCAAGTAGCCCATTTCATGTAAACAAAATTGGTAAATGTGGTGGTAAAAATATAAAGTGCATGGTAACCAATGCTCGGAGCCTTGCAAATAAAATAGACAAACTAGAGTTCATTCTGAATGACAAAGGCAATGACATTGTGGGAATAACCGAGACATGGATGGGTGAAAGCCATGACTGGATAGCTAATTTAGAGGGATATAAATGTGTTTAGGAAGGATAGAACAGGGAAAAAAGGTGGAGGGGTTTGTCTCTTTGTTAAGAATTCTTTTACAGCTGTCCTCAACGATGAGATGGAGGAAGATTGCAAAGATGTGGAGTCCGTTTGGGTAAATATTCATGGTGGAAATAAAAGTTGCCAATTGCTTATTGGGGTATGCTACAGGCCACCTCTTATTAATGAAGCTGCAGAACTGCGATTACTACAGCAGATTGAAAAAGCTGCAAGTAAATATGAGGTCATAGTTATCAGCGACTTCAACTTTCCAGACATTGACTGGAGTATTGAGGCTACCCATTCTGGTAAAAGCAGCAGATTTCTGGAAGCACTACTGGACAATTACTTGACTCAAATGGTAACGGAACCAACTAGAGGGAATGCGTTACTGGATCTGATCATTTCTAATAGACCAGATAATGTATCAAATGTGCAGGTTCAAGAACATTTGGGAAATAGTGATCAAAACATGATAATGTTTGATCTGGTGACTGATAGGCCACAGGGCAGCGGGACCACTAAAACTATGAATTTTAGAAAAGCAAAGTTCAATCAACTTAGGAAGGCACTAAGTTTGGTGAACTGGGATAATGTACTACAAGGGGAGGACACTGAAGGGAAATGGCAAGCTTTTAAACGTAGTATTCTCAATCAATATTGTAGTATGTATATCCTATATGGAAACAAAATGTCTAGGAATAAAAAAAGGCCTCTATGGATGAATAGAAAGGTTAGAGATAAAATGAAGAGGAAAAAGAATGCCTATAAGGTTCTAAAACAGGAGGGGACCGAGGCTGCACTAAGCAATTATAAGGAGTGCAATAAAAATTGTAAAAAAAACAATTAGGCTGGCAAAGATCGAAGCTGAAAATCAAATCGCTAGGGATATCAAATCTAACCCAAAAAAGTTTTACAAGTACATCAACTCTAAAAAAGAAAGGTTGACTGTATAGGACTCCTAAAGGATGAGGGTGGGAACTCAACGGTGGATGACCAAGGTAAGGCAGAGTGTTATTAAATGCTTTCTTTGCTTCTGTCTTCACAAAGGAAACAGCACTGTTGCAAATTACAGAGGCAGAAGAGTCTCAATCTTCTAAGTGTAATATTAAATACTTAACGCAGGAAGAAGTGAAGGCAAGACTAAATAAATTAAAAATAGACAAGGCACCTGGCCCAGATGGCATGCATCCTCGGGTACTAAGGGAATTAAGTTCAGTTATAGATAAACCCCTTTATCTTATCTTTTGTGACTCTCTTTCAACTGGCAGAGCCCCAGTGGATTGGCGTACAGCCCACGTTTTCCCATTATTTAAGAAGGGCAGAAAATCAGATCCAGGAAATTATAGACCTGTAAGCTTAACATCAGTTGTATGCAAACTATTTGAGGGGTTACTAAGAGATACTATACATGACTTCATAGTAGAAAATAATCTTATTTCTCAGCATCAACATGGGTTTACTAAAGACAGGTCCTGTTTGACTAACATGCTCAGCTTTTATGAGGTAGTGAACGCTAATGTGGATATTGGGAATGCTGTAGATGTGATATACTTGGACTTTGCAAAGGCCTTCGACACTGTTCCCTACAAAAGTCTGGTGCAAAAGTTGAGGATGCAAGGACTGGGGAAGAGTCTGTCTGCATGAATAGGGAACTGGCTAATGGACAGAAAACAAAGAGATGTGGTCAATGGATCATACTCAAAATGGGAGACTGTTAGCAGTGGGGTCCCACAGGGGTCTGTACTGGGTCCAGTGCTCTTCAATTTATTTATTAATGACCTAGTAGATGCAGTAGTGAGCAATGTTGCTATTTTTGCAGATGATACAAAATTGGGCAGAATCATCAACTCTCAAGAAGATAGTGTCATATTGCAACAGGATCTGGATAGGATGGCTATATGGGCACATACATGGCAGATGAAATTCAATGTTGAAAAATGTAAAGTCATGCATTTTGGTCATACCAATGGTCTAGCACCATACAAAATAAATGGGATACAGTTGGGGACATCAAACTTGGAGAAGGACTTAGGAGTACTTATCGACAACAAGTTAAATAATCGTACTCAATGCCAAGCCGCTGCAGCTAAAGCTAACAAAATTTTGGGATGCATTAAAAGGGAAATAAAAACTCGAGATGCTAGCATAATATTGCCCCTGTTTAACTCTCTAGTAGGCCACATCTGGAATATGGAATTCAGTTCTGGGCACCACATTACAAAAAAGATATTCCAGGTTTACAGCAGGTGCAGAGACGAGCAACAAAATTGATACGTGGGATGGAAGGTCTCACTTACCAAGAAAGGTTAGATAAACTGGGTTTATTTAGTCTAGAGAAAAGACGCCTTCTAATTAACATGTATAAATACATCAGAGGGCAATATAATAGCTTGGCGGATGAGCTTTTTGTCCCTAGGCCATCTCAGATGACTAGAGGACATGGTCTGCTCATGGAGGAAAAACGTTTTAGCCAAAAGGGTTCTTTACAGTAAGAGTGATTAAGATGTGGAATGCATTGCCACAGGAAGTCGTTATGGCAAACTCTATACCTGCATTTAAAGGGGGCTTAGGTGCTTTCCTTGCATTGAAAGACATCCAAGGCTACAATTACTAGGTAATGCCCAATGATGTTGATCCAGGGATGTTATCTGATTGCCATTTGGAGTCAGGAAGGAATGTTTTCCACTTTTGGGGGTAATTGGACCATGCCTTGTAAGGGTTTATTCGCCTTCCTCTGGATCAACAGGGATATGTGAAGGAGTAGGCCGGTGTACTTTGTTCTCTGGTTGAACTTGATGGACGTATGTCTTTTTTCAACCAAAATAACTATGTAACTATGTAACGATGAAGGTGCTGTGGTCAGATGAGACCTAAATGGAACTTTTTGGCCTAAATGCAAAACGCTATGTGTGGCGGAAAACTAACACTGCACATCACTCTGAACACACCATCTCCACTGTCAAATATGGTGGTGGCAGTATCATGCTCTGGGGGTGCTTCTCTTCAGCAGGGACAGGGAAGCTGGTCAAAGTTGATGGGAAGATGGATGGAGCCAAATACAGGGCAATCTTGGAAGAAAACCTCTTGGAGTCTGCAAAAGACTTGAGACTGGGGCGGAGGTTCACCTTCCAGCAGGACAAGTATCCTAAACATAAAGCCAGGGCAACAATGGAATGGTTTAAAACAAAACATATTCATTTGTTAGAATGGCCCAGTCAAAGTCCAGATCTAAATTCAATCCAGAGTCTGTGGCAAGATCTGAAAACTGCTGTTCACAAACGCTGTCTATCTAATCTGACTGAGCTGGAGATGTTTTGCAAAGAAGAATGGGCAAGGATTTCAGTCTCTAGATATGCAAAGCCGGTAGAGAAATACCGTTGCAGTTATATATTTTTTTAAATGTTTAGAATCATGTATGATTTTCGTTCCACTTCTCACGTGTACACCACTTGGTATTGGTCTTTCACGTGGAATTCCAATAAAATTGATTCATGTTTGTGGCAGTAATATGACAAAATGTGGAAAACTTCAAGGGGGCCGAATACTTTTGCAAACCACTGTGTATGTCCCCAGTATAAGTAGCCAGGGGTATATGTGCCTAGTATATGTAGTCAGGGGTATATGCCCCCAGTATAAGTAGCCAGGTGTATATATGTCCCCAGTATAAGTATCCAGGGGTATATGTCCCCAGAATATGTAGCCAGGTGCCCTCCCCAGCGGGAGCGCAGATAAGAGGGAGAGCTGTGGACACAGCGGTGGGGAAGGGGGGAAGTCTCCCCCCCTTCCCTCACCTTAGGACTCACCCTCTCTCTTGCTCCCCCTGCAGATATGGGCGGCGGGCGGGCGGCAGTACACTTACTCCCTTCGCGTGGAGTAGACAGATCTGTGCTCCACTGATCTGGTCTAGACTAGACCAGATTAGCGGAGCACAGTGGAGTAAGTGTTCTGCCGCCCGCCCGCCGCTCATATCTGCAGGGGGAGCAAGAGAGAGGGTGAGCCCTAAGGTGAGGGAAGGGGGGTGAGTCTTCCCCCCACTTTCCCACTGCTGTGTCCACAGCTCTCCCTCTTTTCTGCTCTCCCGGGAAAATAAATAAAAAAAAACACAAGTTACGGCTGGGCGCCCCTAGGGACCCAGCGCCCGGGGGCACGTGTTCCAACCCGCCCACCCCAAGCTACGCCCCTTCTTTATACTACAACCCACCCCTCATTGCGGCTGTTTCAATTATTGACCTTAGATTGGTGTTAAAAATATCCAATCCTTGGTCAGATAAGTGAACTCCATCTGGACGGAATAGGCTTGAATGAAGGCCCTCAAACTCATTGTGCCAATAGGTAAATACCCCTATGTTTGTTAGAGAACTGGATAACACCCTGTTAATATACTTCTTGATATATATTCTAAACCTATTTTGGGGAGAAATCCATGGCCGCCTGCGAATAATCTCAGATAAGACTATCACATATTCAGGGACAGCATTATGAATGCGTATGAAATCATACTTCATATGGTGTAATAGGGTAGCAGTGTTAATTCTTCCCACATCATTTCCACCCAAATAACAAGCAAAAATATCAGGGTAAGGTAGACAGTAAGAAAGAAGTAAAAACATCAAACAAACATTCCCAGTGCATTCCCTCATGCCATACCAATAGACAGAAATATTATCCCTGGATAAGGCAAGATGTTCCCCATAGTCACTGTCAGTGGCCCTTCTGTGAGCCTAGTGAACAAAAGAATGACCCACAATCCATACAATCTTCCTGCATCTAGGATGCAGATCTTGTTCCATTCTTCAACACAAACAGCTTTGAAACTTCTATCAGGGGAGGCGTCTAGGTACGATGTCACTATCCTCCTGATGAAAGTCTCTTTTCCAATCATTCTTAGGATATCAGTGGGATCTCAGGACTACATTGTTTTTCTTCACCCAATCTATTCTTTACTCCGTCAGCGTGGATCCGGGTAGGAGATCCCTCTGTAAGGACAGCAGTTCTGGTCACAGCTACGACTCTCCTTGGAAACCCGAATAGGAAAGTCAGTTCGCTTCTTCCCTCTGGACAGTTGCCAGGCGAGTTGATTCTGTGGAGGAAAAAAAGAAATGTGCAACATTTCTTTCGTCTCAGAAAAGTTTCAATTTAATCAGTTATTTTTCCTAACCATTTATCCAATTCATACCCTCTTTTATCGGAGCCATTGGGCATACTCAGTGAATCAGACCTTTATGATCCCTCATGATCTTACGCAGAATTCCGTTCACATGACGTCGCTGAACCCATCGGGCAGAGTATGTGAGTATGCAGCCTCAGGGATGGTAGAGAGAATGATGGACAACATCATTAAATTCTTATACTACCATATCACATTTATACTGCCATCACACCACCAAACTATCATACTTATCACATAATCATATCCCACAGCCCAGGACACCAAGACACCATATTTATTTCATACTGTGCTATTATTTGTCTCTATAATTGCTGATTTTAACAATTTTCTGTATATATTAATTATTTATATTGCATTTTAATAAACAACGCTAATGTCATTTATTTGTCGGATACACCTAATATACAGCCACACAAACTGAACCCTGGCTTCTGAAGAGTCGCTACTATTGTTGATAGCTAGATAAAATAGAGTGTGTTTAACCGTTTTCTATTTGCAGTTCTAGAGTCAGCCAGTCAGTGGGTTCCTCTGTCCCATGGTAACAGAGGTGGTGGCAATTATACCGTGAAATAGTGTGTAAATTGTATTACCATAACTCACAGGCTACCTTCTAGTCGGTCTGCTGCCAAAGTTTCTGTGCACCGATTGCGACCACAGATTGCATGGTCTGTGTGCTGAAACCGATTGGGAGGCAGTGTGCGGTCCAGCCACTAGGGGGCCTGTGACAGTGGGTGATTGCTCAATTCTGATTCTTCTTGACTTGTCTTCATCATTTGATACTGTGGATCATGAAATACTAATCCAGCAACTGAAGAATTACTGTGGCCTAAGGGGTACTGTTCTTAGCTGGTTTCAGACCTTCCTATCTGGCAGGACACAGCAAGTATGTCTGGGCACACACTACTCTAATCCAGTGCCACTTGCCTATGGAGTTCCACAGGGTTCTGTATTATCACCATTACTCTTTGCAATCTACACGCTCCCACTGGGCAAATTAATCCAGATCTATGGCCTAGGATACCATTGTTATGCAGATGACACACAACTGTATCTGTCCTTCAAGCCTGGCACCAAAGACCCATCAGCATCCATAAATGCGTGTCTAGTGGATTTACAATATTGGATGAACACCAGCTGGCTGAGGCTGAACTCTGACAAAACAGAGGTGTTGGGGGTAGGTGTTCCACACATGATGGATAAAGTTCAAAACGTTCACCACATCAAACTAGCAATTGGGGGAGATACTGTACAGTATAAAGACTCTGTGCGAAACCTTGGGGTGATCCTGGATGGAAATCTAAAACTCAGACAGCAGGTATCAGCTGTCGTCAAGTCTTCCTTCTTCCATCTAAGAAATATAGCGAAAATCAAACACCTTATCCCAGCTGAAGACCTACCTGCCCTGGTTCATGCATTTGTATCCTCCCACCTAGACTACTGCAACGCCCTGTCCATCGGATCTACAGATAAGGTTCTGCGCCCCTTACAGCTAGTACAGAATGCTGCAGCCAGACTCCCAGCCAATGCCCCCCGCAGCTCACACATCACCCCAGTACTGCAAACTTTTCACTGGTTGCCAGTAAAATGGAGACTCAATTTTAAAATCTGCCTGCTGACATTCAAGGCTCTAAACCACATGGGACCCAAATACATAGCAGATCTATTGGAACTTTATGCCCCTCCACGCACCCTCTGCTCTGCCAACAAGATGAAGCTGGTTATTCCCAGGATACACTTGACATTTGGTGCTCGGGCCTTTTCCTATGCAGCCCCTACTCTATGGAACTCACTTCCACAATCAGTACGAGAGGCTCCTTCTCTGGACAGTTTTAAAAAAAGGCTGAAAACTCACCTCTTTTCCCCAGCCTTTGAGACTGCATAATGCAGGGTCACAGCGCTTTGAGTCCCCAGGGAGAAAAGCGCTATAAAAATATTATTATTGTTATATGAGATGGTGGTGGAGTGTGAGCAGACAGGGGTGCTGCTGACCAGGTCAGAGAGGCAGAACATGTGTATAGATTTGATATATAGCTAAATAAAATAGAAAAATAAACATACATATAAATATATCTAAATATGACAACCCCCATATCCTCTAGCCTTCCCACTTTCACTTCCCCTCTTTGACCCTACATCATCTTTGATGTTGGGTCAAAATTAGGCTAGACCAGAAATATAGCAACAGGTGATACTAGGATTTACAGACTTGTGCAAAAAAAAAAAAAAAAGGATTAAAAAGACATAACTAAGGCCAAAAAGGAGGAAGAACAGAAAAAAATAGAAAAATATGGAGATTGATTTTGAAACGGTGAAAAATCTACAGCATGATTGTCAAACAAAGAAAAACAAAGAGATAAACTCAACCAATTCTGCAACTTGTACTATTCAAAAAATAGATGGGATGTTACCTGTAGTGTGACAAAACCTATTGTCTGGAGATCAAAAAAGTTTAAAACCTATAAAAAAGAACCTAAACCTCAGGGAATGGGGTTACTTTACTACTTTACTTATTCATGCTCAGGTCTTGGGGAAATTAAGGACCTATCTAAAACAGGAATGAAGTTCTAGCTCACAAACAATACATAATGTGTGACATGGAAGATAACAAATGTGCCCCAGAACTACAGATGTGTGACTTTAATGGCTTGCTGTTAGTGCATGTAGCTAATTGCATACCTATACAGACATTTCAATAGCCTCAATGTTTTTCCGTACATTTCTGTTTAGGTAAATATTGCTACCATAGTTGTACAGATCTAAAGAACAAATACAAACAATACACAGTGCAATATTTCCTCACTCAGCAGTGGCATTTTAAGACATTTGTATTATAAGGGCTGCATTTTTGTTTTATTGTGGCTTGGAGGAGCATTTTTGTTTTATCATCTCTGTGTGGCGCAGAGAGAGAGAGAGAGAGAGAGAGAGAGAGAGAAAGAAAGAGACTTTTAGATACTGGATTACCAGTCCAGTTCCTAATATTATTTTAGTTTTTGTTTGTGGAGCATCAAAATCAGACCTGGCATAGTTGCAAGACCAAGTAACATTTCAACATGCCTAACTGATGGGATTTGTAACAAAATATATGTACCCTATATTATATATACCCTAATAACTATGTACAATATTTAACAACAGGAAAAAAAAACAGAAAAAAGTCACAGAACACCATTGAGTAAAAACAATTTGAATTTATATACCTCTGAAGCATAGAATTGCATTAGGCATATACATTCTATTCAAATGTGAACACTACTTTATCAAACTTAAGGCAAAATTCTAACTTTACTCACACATATTATGGATCTGGTTGACATCTGCTACCATATTAGATGACTGATAAAAAATATTTGAGTAGCAACTAAGTGGGTACTAATTTATAGGTAAAAAATCTCCTGACAAATTATCATCTAAATACAAAAAAAACCCTAATACGGACTAGTACTCTGTAATGCTGGATTGTCATACTTTCTGACCACCCAGCGCAACAAGGCTAAGAGCTGGATAATGGAAGAGGCTCCACAGATGGACACAGGAGTAATGAACAAGGGAGCAAGATTGCCCAGAGCAAATGCAGCTCTGGGCCGCCTATCAGGCTAGATGCTATGTGATACAATACACAACAGATGTAGGCTTGGAACATACACGTTAATTCAGATGTCATTCATATTGGAAGGACCAGGCAGATTCGTAATCGAGAGGCAGGCAAAGGTCGGTATACAATATTACAATAATACAACACTGACTGACTAGAGTACATATATATTGTGCTGATGCGCAATATATGAAATGCAGCTCTCAAATAACTCACTAGCTAAAGCACAAGTAATGATAATTAACAAGACAGACAACAGACAAACAGACGGAATGCTCAGCCAATCTAGTCGCTGTTTCAGCGACGGCAACATTCACACTGAGATAGACAAAACGAACAGGTAGGAGCGAACTAATGGCAACCGCTGCTATAGTTCGTCCTCAAGAACAAGGCTAGAAGGAATACTACCAGTCACCAACATGGTGCTGGCAGAATCTAACTATCAGGATCAGAAGGACTTCACTGACCCCCGCAGGTCAGCAAACGACCAGCAGACATGACAATACAGAGCAAGGCATTATACATTTACAATAACAACTTTCACAGCATAGACCCAATGACAACTCAGTGAGCTGAACGCTATGTCGGGTGGGGTATGAAATGGGAGGCAGACTTTTATGCTGGCATCAGCCAATGGATGCAGGCATGCAAATTCCCACAAAGCTGAATGGTAATCACTCAATCCTGAGCTGGCTTGATTACAATTTGCTAGCTGGCTGTGAATGCAAAGGACTCTCATAAGAAATACATGCAGTATTATGTAACAACATGCATGCAGGAAATCCAGGGCTATCTGGCCGCAGCTCAGCTGCAACAAGCAATTGGTGGAATGATGACAGCATCCTGAGCTGCCCAGAACTGCAGAGCGATTGCAAATGACAATGACACTTATTGCGAATGCACAACCGAATGCAAGCAGATAAGCCAGAACTGTCCGTTTGCAGCTCCACTGCAACGGACAGAACACGCTACAGGAGGGATCCTTACATACTCTTAGTTTATTGGGTACTATTTAACATATTCTGAAACCGCTAAGTCTAAAAATTAGGCTTTGGAAAACCCATTCACTCCCCCTGTTTTAAAACTTAGCTGCATAAATAGTATGATGTTTAAGAAGAAGCAATAAATCTTTGTCAATAGGACAATCTGGTAACACCACAAAACCAAACAAAAAACAACATATAGATCATTCACTGTTTTAAATACTAACCATAGGAACATAAAAACCAATCTCAAAAAGTTCATGCTGAATAGCATGTTCCCATTATAAAAGAATTAAAAGAAGAACTATCTCCCCTGAAAAACCCTTTATTAAAAAAACTATATTCTTAAAGCGGGATGAAACCCAGCATTTCTTCTTTGCTCTAATAGATTATTTACAGCATATTATATACAACCAGCATTTTTTTTTTACTAGAACAGCATTCAAAAGGTTAAACACAGGCCTTAAAGAGACTCCGTAACAAAAATTGCATCCTGTTTTTTATCATCCTACAAGTTCCAAAAGCTATTCTAATGTGTTCTGGCTTACTGCAGCACGTTCTACTATCACCATCTCTGTAATAAATCAACTTATCTCTCTCTTGTCAGACTTGTCAGCCTGTGTCCGGCAGGCTGCCAAGTTCTTCAGTGTTGTGGTTCTGTGATGCATCTCCCCCTCCAGGCTCCTCTCTGCACACTGCCTGTGTGTTATTTAGATTATGGCAGGTTCTCTCTGCTCTATTATCTTTATTACAAGCTGGATAAATCCTCCTCTGAGCTGGCTGGGCTTTCACATACTGAGGAATTACATACAGGAAGAGCTGGCTGCACTCTGCAGGAAGAAAAAGCCTGACACTTCAGTGGAAGATAGCTGCAAGGGGAAAGAAACACACAAATGATCTTTTTAGATTAAAAAGGAAGGCTGTATACAGCCTGCTTGTGTATGGATGTATTTTCTATGTGTGGACATACTGTACATCAACCTACTTCCTGTTTTGGTGGCCATTTTGTTTGTTTATAAACAAACTTTTTAAAACTGTTTTTAACCACTTTTAATGCGGCGAGGAGCGGCGAAATTGTGACAGAGGGTAATAGGAGATGTCCCCTAACGCACTGGTATGTTTACTTTTGTGCGATTTTAACAATACAGATTCTCTTTAAGGCTGCCATACACTGGCCGATTGCCACCAGATCATCCAGCAGATAGATCCCTCTCTGATCGAATCTGATCAAAGAGGGATCTATTGGCTGCCTACACTGCAAACAGATTTTGAATCAATTTAACTATGAAACCGATTCACGATCTGTGGAGCTGCCACCGCCGCCCCCAGCATACATTACCTATCCGGCTGACACGAGTCCCCCGTTCTCCGCTGTCTCTACTCCGTTCTGGGCTTCAGCTTCACTCTACTTCCTTTCGGGGAAGTTTAAACAGTAGAGGGCACTCTACTGTTTAAACTTCCCCCGACAGGAAGTAAATGAAGCCAGCCGGAGCCCAGTGCGGAGAAGGGACAGCGGGGATACGCGGCGGCCGGATCAAGTAATGTATTGCCACTAGCGTCGGTCATCGGACACTCGCACGCCGCTATCGACGCACTCCTGACCCGCCGGCAATCGAGCGAAATTCTCCGCGCGGACAGATCGACGGGATCGATTTCGGGCGATCAGAAAGCATCAGAAAGCATTTCTGCTTACGTTAGAAGATGAATAAAGCAGCTATGAATAAAATGCAAAGCCAGCTTTCATAGCAAAAAAGTGTACTTTGGGAACGTATAATTTCTAAATGAATAATAATATTTATGCACAAAAGCAAATATGATAACTGTATGGCATATAAAAAGTAGGAAAACATGTTTTTTATTGAATATTATTTCAGGGTTTTATACCTCTTTAAAGGGAAGGTTCAAGCAAAAAAAAAAAAAATGAGTTTCACTTACCTGGGGCTTCTACAAGCCCCATGCAGCCATCCTGTGCCCTCTAGTCACTCACTGCTGCTCCAGTACCCCGCTGGCAGCTTGCCGACCTCGGAGGTCGGTGGGACGCATTGCGTACATTTTTACGCATTCCCGCTAGTGCAGGAACATTAACACATACATTTTTACGCATTACTGGTTCAATGCGTAAAAATTTACGCATTAAACCAGTAATGCGTAAAAATGTATGTGTTAACGTTCCTGCACTAGTGGGAATGCGTAAAAATGTACGCAATGCGTCCCGCCGACCTCCGAGGTCGGCAAGCTGCCAGCGGGGGACTGGAGCAGCAGTGAGTGACTACGAGGGCACAGGATGGCTACATGGGGCTGGTAGAAGCCCCAGGTAAGTGAAACTCATTTTTTTATTTTGCTTGGACATTCCCTTTAAAGACGTGAACTAGGTATCTTGTTACTTTAAGGAAAGGACAGGAAGTCCCTATCTAGACATACTTATAAAACTTTTATCACTAAATAGCTTTGTGATGTTCACTTTCTACATGTGCTCCTGTCTAATGACAAAGCAACTGATTTATATTTTTAAAGTGGGCCTGAATTATTACACAGGATGCAAGGAAAATATACAATAGAAATGCACAGAAATGCATATGTGTGTGTGTATATATATTCTACCTGTGCAATTCTCCCTCACCTATACGTACTCACGAGTTGCAATTAAATCTCCCCCTGTGCCGCATAACTGCCCATGGTAGATAGGCAGATGCAAACACTAGTGCACATGACAGGCGTGTCAAATATTTAACATTGTATTCCTTTTATATATCATGAATGTATATATTTTGATTTATTCCAAGATCATAGTCTCAAAATTACTGTTGAAATGAGTAATAATCAGTTTTTGTATAACCAATTTTATATCTCGCATAGAGTGTAATGATGTGAAACTATTCTCATGTATTCCTACACTTTATTCCCACACTTTTTTCTCACCCTGAAAATGACCTAACTAATAGCTGAAATATTTTAGCAGGTAGCTAATAGTTGGCAAGGTCTCCTAGAATGACTCATAAGATAGAAAGTGAAACCAAAAGCACATTACATCATCGGAATGAATTTCTGGAATGTGATGTGCTGACATACGCGTATGTTAATCAGCAGGAGGAGTTAGATTTCTTTCTTTGTTCTAATACTATAAAGATAGGTAATGAGACAAGACAGATTTTCAGGCTGCTGCTGCTCTTGCTTAAACGGCTTCTAGGAACTGGTAATGTATCTCATGCAATATATTTTTGTTGGATACAGAGACGTCTGAGCCATCAGGCAGGTATAAATTCTTGCCTAGAGCGACAGGAGGAGGGAAAGGCGCTGCTGCACTGCTGCACTGAGTAGTGAGAGAAGAAATGCCTCTCAGCTCACTCAGGTATCAGTTTACACAGCAGCAGCTAACAGCAGCGCCTGACTCGACTCATAACTGATTCACTGACTGATTAATTCATTTCCTTCAGCTCAATGATTCAAAGAACCACAGTAATGAATGAGTCAGTGAGAGAAGGCACTCATCCTAGTCAGGGATCCGAGTACAGCATTAGCTCCTGAGTCCCGAGATTCATACAGTCCCTCTCTCTCTTCTACTTGTAACTGCGTGGATGTAGAGACTGTGTAGCAGCCAGGCATGGACTGCCCCCCAGGTCGCCTTTTATTCAGTGATTTAGGCTTGGTCCTGTGTCTGCTGTATTCAGGTTTGTTGATGTAAGGCAATGTGAAACACTAGGCTTGCTGATAAAAGTGCAATTAGAGGGCAGGCAAGCTGGTAAATATACACAGCATGATGCAGAGGAGGGTCTGTGGGAAAAAAAATCTGTCTGGTCTCTCCTCATTGTTAAAATGACTGCATGTGCAGATAAGGTGTTAAACAGGTTGAAAAGTTTTGACAGTCCCTAGACTACAGGAAGGCTGCTTTCTGACTTGTGTGAGAGACTGGCAGGGACATCAGTCCTATTACCGGCAAGTTGGCAACTAGCCTCTGTGTAATGTTAGACTGCTATACAGATTAGCTCTCTGATCCATCTCAGGCTATTCTCAGTCTCACGCCACTCCTCCTATCGCTGGGCTAGTGCACGACAAAATTGCAATAGCAATCGCTAGCAATTCGCGATTGCGACTTTGTGAAGCGATTTTTGAAAGAATCGCTCCAATAAATGCTACCTGGAGCATGTTTGCGTTTTTAAAAAATCACAACACTGCTGTGGGAACACCCTCATAGGGTAACATTAGCCCAACGCTTTTCAAATCACTGTAAATTTGAAAAGCGCTCAAAAGCACTCTTGGTATGCACCAACCTCCTTCATTCACCTTTGTTTCTCTCTTTCCCTAGTGCTGAGTGTCTGTGTCTTCTTGTCATACAGGAAAGCTAAATAAAAGTGCAATCCTGGTGAGGCAAATATCTTCTTCCCTCTCTTCCAGCTTTTCTCTCCTCATTATTTCTCTGCATAAGGGATCAGACACACTATAAGGTAGTGAAAACCGGGATTAGTAGAGATGTGGGGTGAAGGGGAGGACATAGGTAGGTGTATGTGGGGGGGGGGGGCATGGGGGGATTGGCCTTGAGGGAATTATAGTGGCCATACTTCTGTTGACTTGACAGCCAATCAACCAACCGTTTTGATATTAGCAAATCGAATAAAACATTTTGGGTGGAAATTGGTTGAATGTATCAATCTGAGATGTTGGGAAATCTTGGGCCAATGTGGTTGTCAGGTGCGATAATCATAGCGTGCGATAACCACAAATTATAGACAAGACGGAAACCCCGGCCGTTGTCCCTCAAAATGTATTGTGCCCCCCTGATGCCTGTACTTTACCTGTCACACTGTTCAAAGAGTGTCCATGCTGTATTTCCGCATTAGCACTCCACGTGATTACTGGCATATACGACATGGGGTGAGCATGTAACATAATTTGGGCTGAGGCTGCCATGATAACGGGCCTCTAGTCTGTGTTTCCCCCCAGGCCAGAAGGTCCCAGTCCTCCCCTGGTAGCAGCATAGTGTGTGTGCGTGTATAGTGTATGTCTACTGTGTGCTGTGTATAGTGTGCTCTGTGTGTGCGTGTGTATAGTGTGTGTGTGTATAGTGCGTGCATGTGTACTGTGCATGTGTACTGTGCGTGCCTATAGTGTGTGTGTGTGTGTGTGTGTATAGTGTGTATGTTGTGTGCGGTGTGTGTGTGCGTGTATAGTGTGTGTGTACTGTGTGTGGTGTCTGTGAGTGCATGCCGCAATAAGTGTAATTTCTGGTGAAACGCTGCTGCATTATGATTTTCAGGGGTCTTGGGGGTGGGGTTCACCACAGGAGTGGTGTTCACCACGAGGGGTGGGGGGTATGGGGCTGGGGGCAATCAGGGGGGGGGGGGGGCGCAACAGGATTTCTCACCTGGAGTGACAGAATGGCCAGAGACGCCCCCGGGTGGACATTATAAAATTATGTTAGCAGATATCTTAGTAATTGGCATCTTAATCATAACTATCTTATATGTAATTTTTGTATATTCTCTGTATATTATCACAAGAATACATTATATTTAGTGATAATCCTCTTGTCTGCGTGTTCTGTTTATTTCAATCTGGGATATGCTAAAACAAATATATGTAAGCTTTCAATGGCTTAATACCCATTGATATTAACAGTTGATAGTAGTAACGCTAAATGAAGAGTTGCACTTCTTTTCTGTTAATAATCCTACCTAATGTGTAGGAGCTGACAGGCGGGGGTCCCGAGCACTGCCACTGCTCGGGACTCCAAACCAGCATGTAAACCAATAGG
Organism: Hyperolius riggenbachi; assembly: GCF_040937935.1. NCBI lineage: Eukaryota > Metazoa > Chordata > Amphibia > Anura > Hyperoliidae > Hyperolius > Hyperolius riggenbachi. Next base: position 310,000,407 of record NC_090646.1, on the reverse strand, counting down.
GGAGTGCAGGTGAGCCCCGGAGCTGCCACCACCAGGAACTCACCCCTACCATTCCTTCAACTTACCAAGCACAAAAGGATTACTCACTCTTACATAGTCTGCAGACTGCCAGTCAGCCAATAAGAAGTGCAAATACATTACACCTAGTCTGCAGTACTTCATTGAGCAGAGGCTGAGCAATTCAGCCAATCGTTGAAGAGGGTTCAGTTGCATATAGACAAAGGCTATATGACCAGCAGGGGGCACCAGTGTGCAGGAAACTCCCTCTCATCTGCCCCCCTCCTAACTAAACTGCATTAGGAGCTGCAATTGAAGTTAAAATATGCAAACACTAGTGCACGTGACAGGCGGGGGCCCCGAGCACTGCCACTGCTCGGGACCCCCAAACCAGCATGTAATACAATACAGGAGTGCAGGTGAGCCACGGAGCTGCCACCACCAGGAACTCACCCCTACCACTCCTTCAACTTACCAAACACAAAAGGATTGCTCACTCCCAGACAGCACTCTGCCACTTATATAGTCTGCAGACTGCCAGTCAGCCAATAAGAAGTACAAATACATTACACCTAGTCTGCAGTACTTAATTGAGCAGAGGCTGAGCAATTCAGCGAATCATTGGAGAGGGTTCAGTTCCATATAGACAAAGGCTATATGACCAGCAGGGGGCACCCGCGTGCGTGTATATAAGCAGACACAGCTATCAAAAACCACAGGCTGTGAACAACATGTCTGCCTCCATGAATCAGGAAGTAGAAACAGTGCAGATTTATTTTAAGATTTGCATCATCTGCAACAAAGAAATGTTTTTCTTTAAAAGTTATTGTGCTGTTGCTTATCTTTCAGGACAGAGTGAAGTTTTGAGTTCAGGTCTACTTTAAAGAGACTCTGTAACATGAAAAGGATCCCCTGGGGGGTACTCACCTCGGGTGGGGGAAGCCTCCGGATCCTAATGAGGCTTCCCACGCCGTCCTCTGTCCCACGGGGGTCTCTCCGCAGCCCTCCGAACAGCCGGCGACTGTGCCGACTGTCATTTCAATATTTACCTTTGCTGGCTCCAGCGGGGGCGCTGTGGCGGCTTTCCATTCCGAACTACACGGAAATACCCGATCTCATTCGGGTCCGCTCTACTGCGCAGGCGCAGGAAACTTGCGCCTGCGCAGTAGAGCGGACCCGACGGCGATCGGGTATTTCCGTGTAGTTCGGAGCCGACAGCCGTCAGAGCGCCTGCGCAGGAGCCAGGAAGGTAAATAATGACGTCACCGCTGCCCGGACTCCACGGAGGGCTGCAGCGAGACCCCTGAAGGATGGAGGACGGCGTGGGAAGCCTCATTAGGATCCGGAGGCTTCCCCCACCCGAGGTGAGTACCCCCCAGGGGATCTTTTTATGTTACAGTTCCTCTTTAAACACAAAAATGGAATAATTACTACGCATACTCTATTTTATTGGGGATTTCTATTTTCCCTCTTACTTAAAAAAGAAATGAACATTGTATCAGATTTATAGGCATTTGGATAAAGAACCTGATATATTTCCTATCTTATGAGATATAACTTTATATAAACCTTTAAAAAAAAAGACCATACATTAATTTACTGCACTTACTACCACTGCAGAACACTTTCAATTTCCTATTTTATTTCTGATTAGTTTAAGGGGAAAAAAAACACTATGCAGGTGTCATTGTTCAGAGGAAAGGAAAAAAAAAATATCATTTTGATTTTTAATCTAAAAGTTTAAAGAGACTCCGTAACAAAAATTGCATCCTGTTTTTTATCATCCTACAAGTTCCAAAAGCTATTCTAATGTGTTCTGGCTTACTACAACACTTTCTGCTATCATAGTCTCTGTAATAAATCAATCTATCTTTCCCCTGTCAGACTTGTCAGCCAGTGTCTGGAATGCTGCCAAGTTCTTCAGTGTTGTGGTTCTGCTATGAACTCCCCCTTTCAGGCTCCTCTCTGCACACTGCCTGTGTGATATTTAGATTAGTGCAGCTTCTCTCTGCTCTCGTATCTTTTACAAGCTGGATAAAGTGTCCTCTGAGCTGGCTGGGCTTTCACATACTGAGGAAATTCAGACAAGGGCAAAGCTGTTTGCAGGAAGAAAAGAGCAGCCTGAAACTTCAGTGCATGAGAGCAGAAGGGGGAAAGAAACACACAAATGATCTCTTGAGATTCAAAAGGAAGGGTGTATAAAGCCTGCTTGTGTATGGATGTATTTTGTATGTGTGGACATACTGTACATCAACCTACTTCCTGTTTTGGTGGCCATTTTGTTTGTTTATAAACAAACTTTTTAAAACTGTTTTTAACCACTTTTAATGCAGCGGGGAGCGACGAAATTGTGACAGAGGGGAATAGGAGATGTCCCCTAACGCACTGGTATGTTTACTTTTGTGCGATTTTAACAATACAGATTCTCTTTAAAGGACAACTCTTACACCAACCTAAAAAAATTGTTATCTCATAAGACACATATACTCACAATTTTTACACCACACACTATGCATGTCTCACACATTACACCCTGTCAGGCATTCTCAGCCAACAAAATAGGCCCAGATTTCTCAATTACCACATAAGATCGACAGTTATTTTTCCTAATACAACTAAACATTATACATTCCATTTATACTGATTATGTTACTAGATTAGGTTTACTTTATTTCTGCGGCTAATTTTGGAAAAACACATATAGACTATGGCACATGCAACTCATTCAAACACTCTTCTGAGGATGACCAATTATGACATATATTTCTTTAACCACTTGAACGGCTGACTGCAGAGCTGCGGCGAGGGACATGCTTGGAGCTTGGGGCTGGAAGAAGCCCCGGGTAAGTAGCACCTATTTTGTAAATTTACCCTGATAACTCCTTTAAGGACCACAGACTTAAACCCCCCTAAAGACCAGGCAATGTTTTACAATTCAGACCACTGCAGCTATAACGGTTTATTGCTCGGCCATACAATTTACCACCCAAATGAATTTTACCTCTTTTTCTTCTCACTAATACAGCTTTCTTTTGGTGCTATTTGATTGTTGCTGCGATTTTTAGTTTTGATTATATTCATCAAAAAGACAGGAATTTTGCCAAAAAAAGTTATATTTTTAACTTTCTGTGGTAAAATTTGTCAAATAAAGTAAAATTTCTATACAAGTTTTTGTCCAAATGTATTGTGCTACATGTCTTTGATTAACCACTTCAGCCCTCAGTCGTTTTCACTTTATGCATCCGAGCAATGTTCACCTCCCATTCATTAGCCTATAACTTTATCACTACTTATCACAATGAACTGATCTATATCTTGTTTTTTCCGCCACCAATTAGGCTTTCTTTGGGTGGTACATTTTGCTAAGAGCTACCTTACTGTAAATACATTTTAACAGTAAGAACAAGAAAAAAATCATTATTTCTCAGTTTTCGGCCATTATAGTTTTAAAACAATACATGCCTCCATAATTAAAACCCACCTGGCCATTATCCTGTTGACTGCAACAGGAGGAGGCGCCTGGAGATGGCAGCCTCGGCAGCTTGCTCTGTCTTTCTATGTTTGTTTTATGTATTTTTGTTTTTCAACATTGCCTTGTGCAACCCAACCCGGATAACCTTCACCAGTGAACAACTACTGAGCATTCAGAACTTCGACAAATGTAATCTACCCCTGGATATTTCATCTACTCTTGATCTTCTGGGGATCCTAACCAGTGGAGCTACTGTGCTGAACCAGGCAGTGAGGATTAGAAGAAGAGGCAAGCGCTCCGGGATCCAGACTGCGCTCTCCACTACCTGGAATCATACTCTCAAATGTCAGGTCCATATGCAACAAACTAGATGAGCTTCAACTACTGATCAGAACAAAGAAGGACTTTCATCTCTCTGCTGCCCTTTGCTTCACAGAAACTTGGCTATCTGAGCTTATTCCAGACAACGCTCTGCAGATTAATGGATTTACACTCCACAGATCTGACTGGGACCCACTTACTTCTGGCAAAACCAAAGGTGAAGGACTCTGTTTCTATATTAATGATAGGTGGTGCACGGATGTTACAGTTATTAAGAGGGCATGCTCGGCTGGGCTGGAAACTCTTTTCATAAACTGCAGACCCTACTACTCACCCTGTGAGTTTTCTTCATTTATTTTGGTTGCTGTGTACATCCCTCCACAAACATGTATGCAGCCTGCGCTCCAAGATCTCGCAGATCAAATCACCGAGGTGGAAAGGGAGTACCCAGATTCTTTTTTTATCATACTTGGGGATTTCAACAGTGCTAATCTTTCCAAAGAACTCTCCAAATACAGGCAACACGTCACAAGCGCAACTAGAGAAGGTAAGACACTTGATCACTGTTACACTACGACTAAGGACTCGTATCACTCTGTCAGCAGGGCAGCTTTGGGGAACTCTGATCATGCTGTTATACAGCTTATCCCAACATACATCCAAAGACTAAAAACTGCCAAACCTGTAGTGACTACAGTTAAGAAATGGACTAGTGAAGCTGTAGAAAAACTGCAGAGCTGCTTTGATTTAACTGACTGGAATTTATTTAAAGAATCCTCCAGTGACCTAAATGAATACACTGACGCTGTGACATCATATATTACCTTTTGCGAAGAGTCCTGTATCCCCACTAAAAAATGCACCAGGTACAATAACGATAAACCCTGGTTTACATCACATCTTAGAAAGCTGCGCCTCGATAAAGAAAAGGCATATCGGACAGGCGATAAAGTCCTTTACAAAGCTGCGAAATACAAACTGCAGAGAGCCATTACTGACGCAAAAAAAGATTATTCTAAAAAACTTGAGGAAAAAATTTCCAACGCCGACTCCACAATATGGAAATCTCTACATGAAATTGCAAACTACAGGAAGAATAAATCTCCCCCCTCACTACATAACCTGCAGCTTGCAAATGAACTGAATACATTTTATTGCAAGTTTGACACTATCAACAAAAGCCAAACACAACAAGTCAATTTCCATCTCTGCAACAGGCAAACTGAACACTCTTCCTGCCAGCCAATGTCTCCACCCCCTGCTGTGCCTCAGTATGTACACAACACAGCAGACCAGACACAATCTATTGACCTGGCCCCAGATGTACATGCTCTAACAATATGCCCATCAGATGTAAATAGACTTTTTAAAAGACAAAACACCAGGAAAGCAATGGGCCCAGACGCTATCTCTGCGAAATGCTTGAATCTCTGTGCCGACCAATTAGCTCCTGTATTCACAGACATATTCAAAGCATCTCTAGAACTCTAGAGCTTAACTATTGTACCAATTCCAAAAAAGACAAAACCTATATGCTTAAATGATTACAGGCCTGTTGCCCTGACATCATTGGTCATGAAAGCATTTGAAAAACTGATAATGACTTATGTGAAATCCATCACAGATCCCCTGCTGGACTCTCTGCAATTTGCCTACAGGCCTAATAGATCCGCAGATGATGCCATGAACATGTGTATGCATTATGTACTACAGCATCTAGACACCCCAGGAACCTACACCAGGATTTTATTTATAGATTACAGCTCTGCATTTAATACCATAATGCCATCTCTGCTACACAGCAAGCTCTCCCAGCTACACATACCTGAATCCATCTGCAAATGGATAACCGACTTCTTAACCGACAGAAGACAGCGTGTTAGACTTGGTAAACACACATCGAGCTCTCTGACAGTCAGTACTGGTGCACCCCAGGGCTGTGTGCTTTCCCCACTGCTGTACTCACTTTACAACAATGACTGCATCTCCACAGATCCATCTGTTAAGGTTCTGAAGTTTGCAGATGACACAACAGTAGTTGGTCTCGTACAAAACGGGGATGAGTCTGCATACAGGCATGTGGTGGGACAGCTTTCCTCCTGGTGCAGCAGCAACAACTTGGAACTAAATGCTCTCAAAACTATGGAGATGATAATAGACTTTAGGAGATCTCCCCCCCCCCCCCCAGCACCTCCCCTTAACCATAAATGGATCCACAATAACCCAAGTAGAGTCATTCAAGTTTCTTGGGTCCATGATCTCAAACGACTTAAAATGGGACAACAACACTGCCACTATTGTCAAGAAAGCGCAACAGAGAATGTACCATCTAGGGCAGCTGAAAAAGTTTGGCCTACCTCAAAATCTAATGGTGCAGTTCTACACTGCAATCATCGAATCCACCATAACATCATCTATGACTGTATGGTTCGGCTCCTGCTCAACATTAGAAAAGGGGAGGCTGCAGCGCATCATCCGATCAGCGGAAAGGATAATTGGCTGTAGCTTACCTTCCCTGCAGGATCTTCACGCTAGCAGGTGCAGAAAGAGAGCAACCAAAATGGCCTCTGACCCCTCTTACCCAGCTCACTCCATCTTCCAGCGCATGCCTTCAGGAGTAAGATTCCGGTCAATCGCTACCAAAACCTCCAGACACAGGAACAGCTTTTTTCCTCAAGCGGTAGCCATACTTAATGCTGAACCACGTTAGAGCTGCTAGGACTGGAAAGTAATCAGCACAGAACTGTAAATGAACAATTCTCACATTACTTACTGCCACTATACTTATAATGTCCTTAACTTGTAATATTCACACTGTCTGTCCTTGTATTGTTTTTGTTTGTGTTTGTTAAGCAACTGCCAAGACAAATTCCCTGTAGGTGAAAACTTAGTTGGCGAAAATAAATTGATTCTGATTCTGATTCTGATTCTACTCCTTAGGTGATCAGCCCTTGCAGTACAGTCAGTGGTCCCTGCTCCTCAGGTGTCCACTGGCTGCAGTACATTCTGAATCTCCTGCTCCTCAGGAGATCCTTGGCTGTAGTGTAGTCTTAATCACCTGCTCCTCAGGTGATCATCCTTGCAGCACAGTCAGTGGTCCCTGCTCCTCAGGTGTCCACTGGCAGCAGTACAGTCTGAATCCCCTGCCCCTCAGGGGATCCTTGGCTGCAGTATTGTCTGAATCTCCTGCTCCTTGGGAGATCTCCTCTTTTCATCACTGTTGCACCAAAACACAATCCCACATTGGTTGTCCCGTGTCTAGCTATACTAGCATTATTCTGCATCACCACATAATCAGGTATAGTATCTGTATTATTGGTGATACTGCAGATCACCAATAATCAGAAAAATCTGTGCTGCTGACACCAATCGTTACAGAAATACTGTAACTAAGGAGATGACGTCCTGCAACCAATCAGAGGGCTCCCAGCAGAAGCCCTAGCAACCAATCACAGAGGGGAACCCTGGCTAGCCCCACCTGACCTCATTGAGCCAATCAGAGGCCTCCCAGCCTATGCCCTGGCACCCAATCACAGAAAGGAACATTGGCCAGCCCCCCTGTATAATAAGGAGGGCTGCCATGATGAGATATATCGTCTTAACTTGCTGAATGCTCACTGAGAGACATGGGACTATTCCCCCTCCAGGCTGCCATGGATAGTAGGGGAATGAAATAATTCGGCTTCCAGCACTTGTAGCCCATATAAAACTTAGGCTAGAAAAAAAAGCAATAATATGGGCTACAAAGGGGCACCTTACTGTAGCCGAAAACCTTGTAGCCGAAAAAATATGGGCTACAAAGGGGAGCCCGCTTGTAGCCTATATCAAAACTCGGGCGCCCTTTTCTACACCTTGTAGCCCATATTTCCAGAAATAACATTGATGTCTATGGCGGCGCCCTTTTCATACAGGCAGCTCAGGCGCCCTTTTCAACCGATCCCAGACATGGTGGCCTACCAAGGGCTGCCTGTATACAGTTATAAACCTAAAGCTGTTCAGTGATTAACCCCTTCACCATCACTACACTATTGTTAAATCATTAATTAGCTTGATTGATGTCATAGTGTGACAGTTACAGTGTGTACTCCAGTGCTGCTAGCCTAGTAAGGGCTGTACACAGTGATAATCATTGTATGTTTTGTATATATTCTGTATAGATAGACTAATAGGTTCAGTTAGTTGTGGTGCACCACGTGTAGGTTGTATATAGATTGTATGTGTTTGGTGATCTGTGTTAGTACACATTGCATAGTTGTTAATAAACACATTTATCATTTCTACTCCGTTGTACAAATGTTTGTATTTCAGTGTGATCTTCTGGTTTTGTTTAAACCTAAGGGTTGACCGCCCCGAAGTCGTGGATCTGTCAGTCTGAGTCTTGTCACGACCACGATCTGCATGGTCAATCATTACATAATGATCTAGCCAACCCATATATTGATCCCAGAAATACTGCAGATTCATCTATCTGTACAATGAGTTGGAATTTTGATGACGTGTACTACCATGTCTTGCTCGCTGAGGATAACAAAAGTTATTCCTTCATGTATTTTGCAGATTACTCCAGAAAGCAGCTTCAGCAGTTAATGGAGTTAGTGCAAAACTATGTTAACCTCCTTGCCGGTCTAAAAAATCCAGCAAGGAGGCAGCGCCGCACTTTTTTTTAATTTTTTATTTTTAAATCATGTAGCAAGCCCAGGGCTCGCTACATGATAGCCGCTGAGCGGCGGCATCCCCCTGCCCACTCCGATCGCCTTCGGCGATCAGAGTTTGCAGGAAATCCCATTGAGAACGGGATTTCCTGCAGGGCTTCCCCGGTCGACATGGCGACGGGGCGGGATGACGTCACCGACGTCATGGACGTCAGGACGTCATAGGGAATCCCGATCCGCCCCTCAGCGCTGCCTGGCACTGATTGGCCAGGCAGCGCAGGGCTCTGGGGCGGGGGGGAGCGACTTGGCGCGGCGGATTGTGGCGGATCAGCGGCGAGCGGCGGCGATCGGAAGTTACAAGCAGCTAGCAAAGTGCTAGCTGCTTGTAACAAAAAAAAATTATGCAAATCGGCCCAGCGGGGCCTGAGATATCCTCCTGCGCAGGTTACCCTGAGCTGAGCTCGGGATAACCGGCAAGGAGGTTAATCAGAAAATTTTGTCTGCAGAAGAGGTGCAGGACTTGCTGCAGGTCCTTCAATAGCTACTGAAAAGTAAATTATCCAAGGATAATTTTCTGGATTCACCATTTAGCCCTGCTGATATTGCAGTTTTGCAAGAATGACAGAGAATCTTTCTTTGACTTTTACTTTAAGAAAGACAAAAGTATTATGCAAGCTTGTGTTAAGTCCCTTCTATCGCTAATTGATTCAAGAGTATGCAAATTTGAAAATACCTCATTTTTATTATCTGCCTGGGAGGAGATGTTAATTTCCCAATGCAAAACCTTGTTCTGAGACAGCAAAGAATAAGATACAAACTGGTTCTTTGTCTGTTAGAAACCAGTCCAGTCTTGATTCTGTTTCTGATGTAGTTCAGTCAAGTTCTATTAATAACAAAATTAATTCTCTGCCAGTTAGGAATCAATCCCGTTTAACTCCTGTCTTTTGTGCAGATGATATTAACTATCTATTTGATTATTTAAAGAAAGATAGGAAAAATTTCTTAAAACACTATTCTAAAATGGAAAGTTCACGTCTGGCTAAATATGTACATGCTGTGAAAAGTCAGTGTGAAGCTGCCTCTGCTCTGATCCAAGTTTGGAAAGAAATCTTGTTGGTTGATTCTAGTGCAGATGCATGCATGCATAAAGCAGCCCATACACTCAGCCGATTTTCTGGCCGACCGATCGATCCCGATCGATCGATCGATCGATCGATTGCAAATCGGTTGGCCAATCGACCGATCGACGGCCGATTTCGATCGATTTCGATGGATTTCCATCGAACTTGCAGGGTGGAAAATTTAGGTCGATCTGATGAGATTGCTTATCAGTTTGCATTGGCCTTAATGGAAATCTGATGGCAAAAAAATGCCATCAGATCGAATTTCAATAGATTTCAAACTGAAATCTATTGGAATTCTATCCTGGTAAAAAATGTTCTAAAAACGCTTCAGATAGATCATCAGATGCATTTCTTATCTATCTGCTGCCAATCTGATGAGTGTATGGGCACCTTTAGATTGAGGAAACGAATGAGTGGAAAGATTGCAACAATCGAGTCAGTTTTGATTTTACTGCAGAAGAGATCAATGCTTATTATGGATATATGAAGAATGATAGGGAAAACTTTGTCATTCTATTTGCAACAAGATGAGGAGTTTATTAGGAATTGTATGTGTGGAGTGAAAGCTCTGATGGTCAATGACCTATGTGAGTATGAACCTGCTGCGGCTTTGTTGGAAGTTTGGCAAGATCTTCTATGTTCTAAGTCTCCTTTTCTTCTTCCCTCTGTTAAACCTGTCAACTCTCAGTATAATCACCATGTCCAGAGTTCACAACCTGCATGTCCGATTTCAGTCAAAACCCCATTGCAAACTGCAGCCAGACTCACACCTTGGTCTTGACAAAAACCGTTAAAAACTATTTCTGCATCCAAAAAGGAAAAAAACATTCTTTCCCACCAGCTCCATTCAGCATGTGCAGCCTCCATCCAAGTCGGTGCAGCCTCCATCCAAGTCGGTGCAGCCTCCATCCAAGTCGGTGCAGCCTCCATCCAGGTCCGTGCAGACTCTATCCAGGTCCGTGCAGACTCCATCCAGGTCCGTGCAGACTTCATCCAGCTCCATACAGACTCCATCTAGATCCGTGCAGACTTCAACCAGTTGATTTGTGTCCTCAGCAATCTCCAGTCAGTTATGAGCAGTCCCTCGCCTTTCTTTTTGGACTTTTTCATGGACTAGATTTGCTGACAGTGGGTCAGCCTGCCAGGCCTGCAGAGTTCCAGAATGTTCACCCTGCAGTATCCAGTCTAGCAATGTCCCAGCCTGCAGAACTATGTTTCCAGCCTGCAGAGCTTTGCATCCAACCCTCAGAGCTTTGCATCCAGCCCACAGAGCTTTGCATCCAGCCCGCAGAGCTTTGCATCCAGCCCGCAGAGTGTTGCATCCAGCCTGCAGAGTGTTGCATCCAGCCTGCAGAGTGTTGCATCCAGCCTGCAGAGTGTTGCATCCAGCCTGCAGCGTGTTGCATCCAGCCTGCAGAGCTTTGCATCCAGCCCGCAGAGTGTTGCATCCAGCCTGCAGAGTGTTGCATCCAGCCTGCAGAGTGTTGCATCCAGCCTGCAGAGTTTTGCATCCAGCCTGCAGAGTGTTGCATCCAGCCTGCAGAGTGTTGCAACCAACCTGCAGAGCTTTGCTCCCAGCCTGCAGAACTTTGCTCCCAGCCTGCAGAACTTTGTCCCCAGCCCGCACAGGCTCTGTTCCAGCCCGCACAGGCTCTGTTCCAGTTCGCACAGACTGTATCGGAGTATCAATTTTCTATCAGCAGGAAAAGAAAGATAAACTCCGGGCACCTTCCGTCCAGTGCTATTTATTGCAAATAATGACAGACATCCATCTGGATACCACAACCCACAAATACCTCATTCCGGTGGTTTTCAAAGGTGATGGTGTGGTGGAGGTGAGGGAGCCAGGGCACTAAGTGGGACCGGCGACGGCCGTTTGCGTCTATCCAGACGCTTGGTCACGCTGCGTACCACTCTATTGGGCGCTCCGCAAACATCCAGCTTATCACGGGGGTAAAGTGATTGGAGGGAGAGGATGGAAGAGGCCAAGGGGGCGTGTGCATCAAGCTAGAACTGCAGACCCCATAGTGCTGTGCGTGCTAACACGCCTACAAAGGTTGAATATACAGCCAGGTCGCGCTAGTCAACTGAAACTACAGGACCCATAGTGCTGCGCGCACAGACACGCCCACTGGGTCCGAGAATACGGCCAATCCAAGAATGATGACCATAGTAACAACCACCGCTACCATATCGCCCGTACAGCATCTAAAGGGGGGTATACATTGATACCTCCCCTTATTATCCCAGGTCTGCAGTAACACTAGAGGGGCATCATTACAGCCCACCTCCTGTGCCGTCTGTAGCACAGCCTCACATGCCTAAAACCATCCTCTCTAGTGTTAAAGTGACATAAAGTGACATTTAAAAACTACCAAATCTGGGAGACATTTAGTTCAACAAGCTTATCTTAATTTACATATACTGGAATATATCTTTAACCTAAGAGATTCTGACAATATGATGACAAGTTACATCACATCTTAAACCAGGGTTCTCGACATGTAGGCGGAGCAAGACAAATGTACCATGTCATATAATAATAATAATGGCTATGACCTCCAACCACACCCACTTGGAATACCACCACAGACTTCATTACATTTTTCGACAGCCAAAAACATTAAAGACACAGAGGGATAGAGGCTATTCTACATCTACATTAACAAGACCACAATCATCAAGGATCCAACATGCAAGCCAGTTCAATTTTGTCATTTAGGCCCCCTGGGCCCAACGCCTCAGTCCGTAATATAATACGTGTTTCTCTTCTAAGAAGTAATTTATCTCTGTCTCCTCCCCTTGTTGGGGCTTCCATCTTCTCTAACACTGAAAAAGTTAGGCCTTGACTGGACCTTCCATGTTCTTCTCCATGTGGGGCAGCACAGTGGCGTAGTGGTTAGCTCTCTCGCCTTGCAGCGCTGGGTCCCTGGTTTGAATCCCAGCCAGGGCACTATCTGCAAAGAGTTTGTACGTTCTCTCCGTGTCTGCGTGTGTTTCCTCCGGGCACTCCGGTTTCCTCCCACATTCCAAAAACATACGGATAAGTTAATTGGCTCCCCCTAAAATTGGCCCTAGACTACAGTACTTACACTGCATAATATAGACATATGGCAATGGTAGGGATTAGATTGTGAGCTCCTTTAAAGGACAGTTAGTGACAAGATATATATATATATATACACTGTACAGCGCTGCGTAATATGTCGACGCTATATAAATACTAAATAATAATAATAATAATAATGTGCGTTACCAATCTGGTACAGCTCTTCCCTGACTTAATAGTACTAACATGCTCACCTATCCGAACCTTTATAGGTCTAGTGGTCTGGCCAATGTAAAATCTCTTACAAGGAAAAAACAACACATAAACTACATATTCTGTCTGGCAGGTGAAAAAACTTTTAATTTTAAAGTCTATACCCCCTACCCGAATGCATTTTGATGTAATCATTTTGGGGCAAAATTTACAATGTCCACACTTATAGTTTCCTACTGGGACATATTGGTCCAGCCACGATGTTGGTTTAGGTGTCACAAATTCACTCTTGGTGAGCATGTTAGCCAGGGTAGGTGCCCTCCTAAAGGCGACCCGTGGAGGTCCCCCTAATTTTTGGAACAATTCTGGATCTTGTTGGACTATCTCCCAATATTTGTAAACACTCTCCCTAATTTTAGAGGCCATGGGGGTATAATCAAAAGTGAACACTACTCTTCCCGCCTTATCTTTTTTCTTCTTTTCCTCATTTCTCCCCCTCAGGAGAAGTTTCCTGTCTTTTCCTGAGCCTTACATCTAGCCTTAATCAACAACTGCATGTCATTTCCTCTTTTACGGAACCTATTCATTAAGTCCCTGGCCTGATCGTCAAAGGTCTGCTGTGAGCAATTGTTCCTCCTGAGGCGAAGATATTGGCCATATGGGATCGCCTCCACCACATGCTTGGGGTGGAAGCTCCCAGCATGGAGGACAGAATTGGTCGCAGTCGGTTTCCGATATCCCTCTTATTGAAAAATCAAAAATTGCGCAAAAGGTGGATCAGCGCAATACCAGGCCGGCTCCGAATGGTATATAGGTTGCATGCAAGCTGTTACAGGAAACCAACATCCTCCAGTGGTAGACAGGTCATGTGTGTGCTCTGTGTGTATTCGACCCCACAAGTGGGGCTTGCACTCTTTTGCAGGTAGGCATTAGTCTATTTTTAAGTAGCGCTGCTCATTTCTTTGCTATGTACTAATTTAATTCGTTTTTGGTCAGCTGCTCCAACTTAACAGCCATGCTTTTGGTGTATATGCAGAGCTTCTGTTTGGGTTCAAGGTGCATTTGTAGTTCCTGGGGGGGCTCAGCGCATCTCTGATTGGAGGCCATTCGGAGGCGGCCTGGTGTTGCTCTGATCCACCTTTTGCGCAATTTTCCATTATTATTATTATATGACATGGTACATTTGTCTTGCTCTGCCTACATGTCGAGAACCCTGGTTTAAGATGTAATGTAACTTGTCATCATATTGTCAGAATCTCTTAGGTTAAAGATATATACCAGTATATGTACATTAAGATAAGCTTGTTGAACTAAATGTCTCCCAGATTTGGTAGTTTTTAAATGTCACTTCATGTCACTTTAACACTAGAGAGGATGGTTTTAGGCATGTGAGGCTGTGCTACAGACGGCACAAGAGGTGGGCTGTAATGATGCCCCTCTAGTGTTACTGCAGACCTGGGATAATAAGGGGAGGTATCAATGTATACTCCCCTTTAGGTGCTGTACGGGCGACATGGTAGCGGTGGTTGTTACCATGGTCACCATACTTGGATTGGCCGTATTCTCGAACCCAGTGGGTGTGTCTGTGCGCGCAGCACTATGGGTCCTGTAGTTTCAGCTTGACTAGCGCGACCTGGCTGTATATTCAGCCTTTGTAGGCGTGTGAGCATGCACAGCACTATGGGGACTGCAGTTCTAGCTTGATGCACACGCCCCCTTGGCCTCTTCCATCCTCTCCCTCCAATCACTTAAGCGAACGCAGCACCCGGAAGGGGCGGGGTTTACCCCCGTGATAAGCCGGATGTTTGCGGAGCGCCCAATAGAGTGGTACTCAGCGTGACAAAGCGTCTGGATAGATGCGAAACGGCCATCGCCGGTCCCACTTAGTGCCCTGGCTCCCTCACCTCCACCGCACCATCACCTTTGAAAACCACCGGAATGAGGTATTTGTGGGTTGTGGTATCCAGATGGATGTCTGTCATTATTTGCAATAAATAGCACTGGACAGAAGGTGCCCGGAGCTTATCTTTCTTTTCCTGCTGATAGAAAATTGACCTTGTGCTTTCTTCATTCAAAATCCGACGAGCACACGTCCCAGCAAAAGACAGAGGCGACCACAGATGGTATGGTGAGAATTTATTGCTTTCTATTTCGCTCATATGCATAAGCTCACAGCGTAGGGAGTGCCACTCTTTCACTTCTCTTCTCCTCACACATATATGTATCGGAGTATCAGCCAACGGTTCAGCCTGGTGCTCAGCCTTTGAACCAGCTCCCTGAAATGATCCAGCCTGATGCCATTCTGCCTAAGACTATCCAGCCTGTTTCCACCCTGTCTGAAATCATCCAGCCTGTTGCCACCCTGTCTAAAACTATCCAGCCTGATGCCACCCTGTTTGAAACTAAACTGCCTGTTGCCACCCTGTCTGAGAGTATCCAGCCTGTTGCCACCCTGTCTGGACCTGTTCAGCCTGTTGCCATCCTGTCTGAAATTATCCAGTCTGATGCCACCCTGTCAGAAACTGTCCAACCTGCTGCCACCCTGTCTGAAACTATTCAGTCTATTGCTAATCTGCCTGCAGCACTACCTGAAGTCTTCCAGTGTGCTGCCCAGATGTCACAGACTTCTGCTGCTGCTTCTGAGGGTGTCCAGTCTACTGCTGCTTCTGAGGGTATCCAGTCTGCTGTTCCAGTTGCTGCCTCCAAGTCTGCTCTTCCAGTTGCTGCCTCCAAGTCTGCTTTTCCAGTTGCTGCCTCCAAGTCTGCTTTTCCAGTTGCTGCCTCCAAGTCCGCTGTTTCAGTTGCTGCCTCCAAGTCCGCTGTTTCAGTTGCTGCCTCCAAGTCCGCTGTTTCAGTTGCTGCCTCCAAGTCCGCTGTTCCAGTTGCTGCCTCCAAGTCCGCTGTTCCAGTTGCTGCCTCCAAGTCCACTGTTCCAGTTGCTGCCTCCAAGTCCGCTGTTCCAGTTGCTGTCTCCAAGTCCGCTGTTCCAGTTGCTGCCTCCAAGTCCGCTGTTCCAGTTGCTGCCTCCAAGTCCGGTGTTCCTGCTGATCTCCAGTCTTCTGCTGCTCCTGAGGTTATCCAATCCAATGCTACTGTTCCTGTAGATGCCAAGTCTGCTCCTACTCTTCTTGATCCTGATGGGTTCCAGTCTGTTCCTGCTCCTTCGGATCCTGATGGTCTCCAGGCTGCTGATGTTTCTGCTTCCCAATCTGTGTTTCTGTGTGACTCTTTCCAGTCACATAATGTCCAGGCTCTCCAGCATTTTTGGGTCCAGCCTCCAAAGACTCCTGTGGTCCATCCAGATTTAATAATGTTTTTTTAATTTTCTCCCTCCCTGCCCACCCAATCTCGGCTCCTCTATTGGGACCCAGGTGGGGGTAACTCTGGAGATCATGTGGAGCGTTCGGAGTCCGCTCCTAAAGAGGGGGGTACTGTTATGATCGGTGTCTCTGTTATCCTGCTGGTGGCTTTTCTGATGAACTGTGCTGTGGACTTCCACGATCAGCCAGCAGGTGTCTCCCGTGTTGCTGAGAACTTTGCAGTTCCCCGGATCGCCAGCAGATGAAACTATAGGAACTTCCTGAAAGATCACCTGATCAATGTGCTGCTACTTAAGGCCGGACTTCCTAGCAGCACATTGCTAGATCATTTTGTTTGGTTCCCTGCAGTGTTGTTACTCTGGCCATCACTCCTGTATTTTAAACTCCTGGTATATTGAAAAGTCTGTTCCCCTGGGTAACCTCCTCCACAGGCCTGGCTCTGCCTGGGTCGCCGGTGCTCAATTCTCCAGTGGGTCACCACTCCACACACAGCACAATTTTCATCAATAAGGAGACGGCACTCAACTGGCTTCCAAACTTGCGTTTTATCGAATCATTTAGCAGTTACACGACATGATTCGAGGACATCCCCTTCATCAGGTTTACATGCTTACAATGGTTCACAGTGTTTAAATAGATAACCCAATAACCACACCCTTCATTGCCCCACCTCTTCCTTAATCAGCTGACCATCCTAACTGATCATTAACCCTTAAGTGACAATCTTATTTTCAAATACCCCTTCGGGAAAATACAGGGCACTACATAGACGTCTACCCATTGAACCTGACTACATATCACGTACACTAAATTTCATAGGTAACTACCTAATCAGTAAATACAACCACATTATAGTAAACAGTGTCCTTTTATCTCTTTTTCCTTTCTCTTACCACCCTCCAACCGATATCCCCAGAGTGTCCGATGGAGCAATCTCCCATCAGGATCTGAGAAAAAGGGGGAGAGAAATAACGTATACATAAGTTTATCACATTTTACTATAGGAAGCATTTAAGGCTAAACCTCTCATTCATCCCCTTAGGGGAAATAGTATCTACTCTACGCATCCACCTTGCCTCCTTCTGTAATAAGATCTTTTCTCTATCTCCCCCTCTATGGAGAGGTGGGACGTGATCCAGCACCAGCCAGCGAAGTTGCGACACCCCATGTCCACGATCAAAAAAATGTCTGGCCACTGGGGTGTCGCAGGCCTTCACACCCGGTTTAAAGCCACAAATGCATCCTCTGTGTTCCTGTATTCTCACTTTCACTGGTCTGGTGGTTTCACCCACATATAACATCCCACAGGGACATTTAAGGGCATACACCACAAATTCACTTTTACAACTGTACATTGACCTTATCTCAATTTTACTCCCAGTATGCGGATGCTCGACATAAGTACCTTTAATTATTGAACCACAGCAGTTACATTCCATACAAGGAAAGGTCCCTCTTCTTTTTGTCATATTTTTAGCCTCTCTAGTTTTGGCTGACAAATCTACCCTACTCACTCTATCCCTGATGGTTTTACCTCTCCGATAGGAGAACAGAGGTGGCTCTTCAAATAATTCACCAAACACGGGGACATGTTGACGTATAGACCAATACTTCTTCACCACCCCTTTGACCATACTTGACTGCTTACAATAGGTCTGGACAAATGGGATCTGGTTAGTATGGGTACCTCTCCTCTCACCACTCCCACTGAGCAAGGATTCTCTAGATTTTTGAGCCACCTCTTTCTCCACTTTCTCCAACTCCTGGATCTGATATCCCTTTTCCTCAAATTTAAGTGTGATCCTATCAGCGGCCTTTTTGTATCCCTGCTCAGTGGAGGCAATCCTCCTTGCCCTTAAGTACTGTCCTTTCGGAATGCCCCTAACCACTGCCTTATTGTGAAAACTATCTGTTCTCAACAGGTTATTGCGATCAGTCGGTTTCGTGTACAAATCCGTACATAACCCATCTGGGGAAATCGAGATCGCAACATCCAGATAATGTATCAACTCAGTGGAAAACTCAAGAGTAAATTTTATTGTAGGATGTGCTACATTTGCTTCATTAACCATTTCTTTCAATAACTCATCAGGCCCTTTCCACACAATCAATATGTCATCCACAAATCTCAAATAGCATTGAATACATTTAACATATTTTGCATTCCCAATAAACATGCGTTTCTCCAATCTATGCATAAATAAATTTGCGAATGACGGGGCCACCGGGGACTTCCACGATCAGCCAGCAGGTGTCTCCCGTGTTGCTGACAACTTTGCAGTTCCCCGGATCACCAGCAGATGCAACTATAGGAACTTCCTGAAAGATCACCTGATCAATGTGCTGCTACTTAAAGAGGAGCTGTTAGGTAAAGGGTCTCAGAGAAAAAAAACACATATATCAGTAGCTAAAGATTGGCTGTACTTACATTACATATGCATTTCACTGTCCACGTTTGGATTTCACAGAATTTTTATATAGTATTTGCAGAGAATGATGCTCCTGACAGCTCATGGCAGGTTCCATGTTTGTCTGTCTCCTATGAAGCCAATTGTGTTGTCATGTCCTCCCTGCTTCCTGATGATTCGACTCACAAAAAAGATCCTAATGGACAACACTACTGTGCAGTGAATATTAATTAGCCATGTGGCTAGGAACAATAGCGGACTCATGCAGTATACTCTGCCCGGAGATTTTTCAGTGCTGTGAGCTGGACTGTGTTACACGCTGTTGTAACATGAGCCTGTAACTTCTCACTAGCAGCAGAGGGGAGGACCCAAGGTGGGAAGAAGCAGCCCCAGAATGCTTTGCAGTATGGTATGCGGCCTCTCGGCCTCTTAAGAGCTTGGGTCTAACAGCCTTGCTGTTCAGCACACATCAAAAGTAAGAGAGATTTTTAACTTCAGTATTGCCTTTTTGGCTTCCTTCTAAACTGTTTAACACAGGAGAATAGAGGTTTAAATTCGCTTTTGCAGCCTGACAGTTACTCTTTAAAGAGGAGCTGTTAGGCATAGTGTCTCCGGAACAAAAAACACATATATAAGTAGATAAATACTTGCTGTACTTACATAACATATGCATTGCACTGTCCATGTTTTGCTTTGCAGCGAGTTATATATAGTAAATAAAGAGATTTCTATTCCTTGGAGGTTCCATTTTAGGATGACTGTGTGTGAAGCGTGATGTCATATCCTCCCTTACTGTTTGCCCTCCTCCTTCTGATTTAGTATGCATTAGCACTCCCTTTTCCCAGGCCTCAGACTCTCCCACCAAGGTATGGCTTCTCATACATCATCAATGTGCGACTCTGTGGAGCTTGTTTATGTCTCAGGACAGGATGTCAAAAACTGCTAAAGAGGATGAGTGATTTCCCAACTTACTGAAATCCTGTCTGCATGTACGATTTTGCAGCAGTGACATAACCTAAAAACTGCACTTGGTTTCATCCTTCGTTACACGTTACTTTTCATGCACACTGAATCCTCTTTAGAGGTGTGTGACAGCATGATCAGTTACTGGCTAATGATAGACAGACCAAACATGTCATGTCACAACTCCTCTGCACACTTATATTGTTGCAGTTTGTCATGGGCGTATCTGTGTAAAATAGCTCCTATATCAACCACTATAATTGCGCCAGCCTCCAGCAGAGAGCTTCCTTCCATGCATTCTAAATGCTAGCTAGTAGCTACACACCACACAATTCTTATGCTGGGCATACACGGCGCATTTTATATTATCAATCGAGCCGCTGATGGCTCGATTGATAATATTCAACCTGTCCGATCACCACAGCGGGTCGATACCATGCTTGATCCCCGTGGGCGGACAATGCAGAAAACGAATTGCTGGTAAGGAAGTGCCCACGGGGACGAGCGGGAATCGATCCGCGCGGACGAGTGGGGATGCGCCAGCATCGAGCCAGCGGCTCAATTCCGGCGCATAAACATGCCGTGTATGTCCAGCATTAGGCAGATTTGTCAGCCAGATTGATTATTACCAACATGTTCTGATTTTCAATGGTTTTGCCGTTTGTTTTTCATAGAAGTGAACACAATTTCATCAGAAAAATTGCTTTGAAAAACTTTATTTTAGTTCAGATGGAACACATTGAAAATAATCGAACTAGCAGGTAAATCTGCCAGACAAATGTATGGTGTGTACCTAGCCATATACTGTCCTATGTCAAGCGGAGGAGAGGCAGGAGGCTGTATGTACTGTCCTATGGAGAGGGGAAGAGAGGCAGGAGGCTGCATGTACTGTCCTATGGAGAGGGGAAGAGAGGCAGGGGGGTGCATGTATTGTCCTATGGAGAGAGGAGAGGCAGGAGTTTGCATGTACTGTCCTATGGAGAGGGGAGGAGAGGCAGGTGGCTGCATGTACAGTCCTATGGAGAGGGGAGGAGAGGCAGGAGGCTGCATGTACTGTCCTATGGAGAGGGGAAGAGAGGCAGGAGGCTGCATGTACTGTCCTATGGAGAGGGGAAGAGAGGCAGGAGGCTGCATGTACTGTCCTATGGAGAGGGGAAGAGATGCAGGAGGGTGCATGTACTGTCCTATGGAGAGGGGGAGAGGCAGGAGGCTGCATGTACTGTCCTAAGGAGAGGGAAGGAGAGGCAGGCGACTGCATATACTGTGCTATGGAGAGGTGAGGAGAGGCAGGAGGGTGCATGTACTGTCCTATGGAGAGGGGAGGAGAGGCAGAAGGGTGCATGTACTGTCCTATGGAGAGGGGAGGAGAAGCAGGAGGGTGCATGTACTGTCCTATGGAGAGGTGAGGCAGGAGGGTGCATGTACTGTCCTATAGAGAGGGGGAGAGGCAGGAGGGTGCATGTACTGTCCTATGGAGAGGGAAGGAGGGGCAGGAGGCTGCATGTACTGTGCTATGGAGAGGGGAGGAGAGGCAGGAGGGTGCATGTACTGTGCTATGGAGAGGGGAGGAGAGGCAGGAGGGTGCATATACTGTCCTATGGAGAGGGGGAGAGGCAGGAGGGTGCATGTACTGTCCTATGGAGAGGGGGAGAGGCAGGAGGCTGCATGTACTGTCCTATGGAGAGGGAAGGAGAGGCAGGCGACTGCATATACTGTGCTATGGAGAGGTGAGGAGAGGCAGGAGGCTGCATGTACTGTCCTATGGAAAGGGGAGGAGAGGCAGGAGGGTGCATGTACTGTCCTATGGAGATGGGAGGAGAGGCAGGAGGGTGCATGTACTGTCCTATGGAGAAGGGAGGAGAAGCAGGAGGGTGCATGTACTGTCCTATGGAGAGGTGAGGCAGGAGGGTGCATGTACTGTCCTGTAGAGAGGGGGAGAGGCAGGAGGGTGCATGTACTGTTCTATGGAGAGGGGGAGAGGCAGGAGGCTGCATATACTGTCCTATGGAGAGGGGAGGAGGGGTAGGAGGCTACATGTACTGTGCTATGGAGAGGGGAGGCAGGAGGGTGCATGTACTGTCCTATGGAGAGGGGGAGAGGCAGGAGGGTGCATGTACAGTGCTATGGAGAGGGGAGGAGAGGCAGGAGGGTGCATGTACTGTCCTATGGAGAGGGGAGGAGAAGCAGGAGGGTGCATGTACTGTCCTATGGAGAGGCAGGAGGGTGCATGTACTGTCTTAGGGAGAGGGGGAGAGGCAGAAGGGTGCATGTACTGTGCTATGGAGAGGGGAGGAGAGGCAGGAGGGTGCATATACTGTCCTATGAAGAGGGGAGGAGAGGCAGGAGGGTGCATGTACTGTCCTATGGAGAGGGGAGGAGAGGCAGGAGGGTGCATGTACTGTCCTATGGAGAGGGGAGGAGAGGCAGGAGGGTGCATGTACTGTCCTATGGAGAAGGGAGGAGAAGCAGGAGGGTGCATGTACTGTCCTATGGAGAGGTGAGGCAGGAGGGTGCATGTACTGTCCTGTAGAGAGGGGGAGAGGCAGGAGGGTGCATGTACTGTTCTATGGAGAGGGGGAGAGGCAGGAGGCTGCATATACTGTCCTATGGAGAGGGGAGGAGGGGTAGGAGGCTACATGTACTGTGCTATGGAGAGGGGAGGCAGGAGGGTGCATGTACTGTCCTATGGAGAGGGGGAGAGGCAGGAGGGTGCATGTACAGTGCTATGGAGAGGGGAGGAGAGGCAGGAGGGTGCATGTACTGTCCTATGGAGAGGGGAGGAGAAGCAGGAGGGTGCATGTACTGTCCTATGGAGAGGCAGGAGGGTGCATGTACTGTCTTATGGAGAGGGGGAGAGGCAGAAGGGTGCATGTACTGTGCTATGGAGAGGGGAGGAGAGGCAGGAGGGTGCATATACTGTCCTATGAAGAGGGGAGGAGAGGCAGGAGGGTGCATGTACTGTCCTATGGAGAGGGGAGGAGAGGCAGGAGGGTGCATGTACTGTCCTATAGAGAGGGGGAGAGGCAGGAGGCTGCATGTACTGTCCTAAGGAGAGGGGAGGAGAGGCAGAAGGGTGCATGTACTGTCCTATGGAGAGGGGAGGAGAAGCAGGAGGGTGCATGTACTGTCCTATGGAGAGGGGAGGAGAAGCAGGAGGGTGCATGTATTGTCCTATGGAGAGGTGAGGCAGGAGGGTGCATGTACTGTCCTATAGAGAGGGGGAGAGGCAGGAGGGTGCATGTATTGTTCTATGAAGAGGGGGAGAGGCAGGAGGCTGCATATACTGTCCTATGGAGAGGGAAGGAGGGGCAGGAGGCTGCATGTACTGTGCTATGGAGAGGGGAGGAGAGGCAGGAGGGTGCATGTACTGTACTATGGAGAGGGGGAGAGGCAGGAGGGTGCATGTACTGTGCTATGGAGAGGGGAGGAGAGGCAGGAGGGTGCATATACTGTCCTATGGAGAGGGGAAGAGAGGCAGGAGGGTGCATGTACTGTCCTATGGAGAGGGGGAGAGGCAGGAGGCTGCATGTACTGTCCTATGGAGAGGGAAGGAGAGGCAGGCGACTGCATATACTGTGCTATGGAGAGGTGAGGAGAGGCAGGAGGCTGCATGTACTGTCCTATGGAGAGGGGAGGAGAGGCAGGAGGGTGCATGTACTGTCCTATGGAGAGGGGAGGAGAGGCAGGAGGGTGCATGTACTGTCCTATGGAGAAGGGAGGAGAAGCAGGAGGGTGCATGTACTGTCCTATGGAGAGGTGAGGCAGGAGGGTGCATGTACTGTCCTGTAGAGAGGGGGAGAGGCAGGAGGGTGCATGTACTGTTCTATGGAGAGGGGGAGAGGCAGGAGGCTGCATATACTGTCCTATGGAGAGGGGAGGAGGGGTAGGAGGCTGCATGTACTGTGCTATGGAGAGGGGAGGAGAGGCAGGAGGGTGCATGTACTGTCCTATGGAGAGGGGGAGAGGCAGGAGGGTGCATATACAGTGCTATGGAGAGGGGAGGAGAGGCAGGAGGGTGCATATACTGTCCTATGAAGAGTGGAGGAGAGGCAGGAGGGTGCATGTACTGTCCTATGGAGAGGGGAGGAGAGGCAGGAGGGTGCATGTACTGTCCTATGGAGAGGGGAGGAGAAGCAGGAGGGTGCATGAACTGTCCTATGGAGAGGCAGGAGGGTGCATGTACTGTCTTATGGAGAGGGGGCGAGGCAGAAGGGTGCATGTACTGTGCTATGGAGATGGGAGGAGAGGCAGGAGGGTGCATGTACTGTCCTATGGAGAGGGGAGGAGAGGCAGGAGGGTGCATGTACTGTCCTATAGAGAGGGGGAGAGGTCGGAGGCTGAATGTACTGTCCTATAGAGAGGGGGAGAGGCAGGAGGGTGCATGTACTGTCCTATGGAGAGGGGGAGAGGCAGGAGGCTGCATATACTGTCCTATGGAGAGGGGAGGAGGGGCAGGAGGCTGCATGTACTGTCCTATGGAGAGGGGAGAGGCAGGAGTTTGCATGTACTGTCCTATGGAGAAGGGAAGAGAGGCAGGAGGCTGCATGCACTGTCCTGAGGGAAGGAGAGGCAGGACGGTGCATGTACTGTCCTGTCCTATGGAGAGGCAGGTGACTGCATGTACTGTCCTGTACTATGGAGAGGGGAGGAGAGGCAGGAGGCTGCATGTACTGTCCTATGAAAGGAGAGGAGAGGCAGCCACGCCTCGTCTCCTCTCTGATTGGCAATACAGAGACGTCACCGACGTCATCTGTAGTTGCCGGCGGAGTGCACAGGAGGCTGCTTGCGTTGATGACCAGAAGGACGGTGGAGATCGTTGGCAGATGCCGGAGCGCGGATCCCAGACCCGGAGGAGGGAAGACCCCATGTGGACAGACGGAAGACCGGCAGAGGGGAACCCCATCGCATTGCTTGCTGAGGCTGCTGAAAGAGGAAGAAGGAAAAGAGCGACGTGTGATAATGTATTTTTTTTTTATTACAGGCACCACCACTGCACATCTCTGCAAGCTAATGGGGCATACCTATATCTATAACGATACTGGGGGCAGATATATAACTGTACTGGTTGAAGCTCTATACTAGGGGCAGATGCAGACCTATACCGGGGGCACACCTACACCTATACTGGGGGAAGATGTATGCTTATACTGGGGGCAGATGTATGCTTATACTGGGGGCATATGTATGCCTATACTGGGGGCAGATGTATGCCTATACTGGGGGCAGATGTATGCCTATACTGGGGGCAGACCTATACATCTACCCCCAGTATAGGTATAGTTCTGCCCCCAGTATAGGTATACATATACCCCCAGTATAGGTATGGTTCTGTCCCCGGTATATAGGGGCGCATCTGCAACCAGCATAGGTATATGTCTACCCCCACTATAGGTATGCTTCTGCCCAAGTATAGTTATAGTTTTGCCCCCAGTATAGGTATGTTTCTGCCCCAGCATAGGTGCACGTCTGCCCCCAGTGTAGGTATAGGTCTTCCCCCAGTATAGGTATGCACCTGGTAGAGGTCTGCCCCCGGTATAGGTCTTCTCCCCCCCCCCATGTAGGTATGTCTTCCCCAGTATAGGTATAGGTCTGCCCCCGGCGTGGGTATGCGTCTGCCCTTTGTATAGATCTGCCCCCAGTTTAGCTATAGCTCAGCGCCTAGTATAGTTCCTCACCCAGTACAGGTATATATCTGACCCCAGTATAGGTATTTGTCTGCCCCCAGTACAGGTCTTCCCCCAGTGTAGGTATAGGTCTGCCCCTTATATAGGTCTTCCCACAGTGTAGGTATAGGTCTGCCCCTGTATAGGTCTTCCCCCAGTGTAGGTATAGGTCTGCCCCCCGATATAGGTCTTCCCCCAGTGTAGGTATAGGTCTGCCCCCCGATATAGGTCTTCCCCCAGTGTAGGTATAGGTCTGCCCCCCGATATATAGGTCTTCCCCCAGTGTAGGTATAGGTTTGCCCCTGATATAGGTCTTCCCCCAGTGTAGGTATAGGTCTTCCCCCAGTGTAGGTATAGGTCCGCCCCCCCCATATAGGTCTTCCCCCAGTGTAGGTATAGGTCTGCCCCTGTATATGTCTTCCCCCAGTGTAGGTATAGGTCTTCCCCAGTGTAGGTATAGGTCTGCCCCCAATATAGGTCTTCCCCCAGTGTAGGTATAGGTCTTCCCCCAATATAGGTCTTCCCCCAGTGTAGGTATAGGTCTGCCCCTTATATAGGTCTTCCCACAGTGTAGGTATAGGTCTGCCCCTGTATAGGTCTTCCCCCAGTGTAGGTATAGGTCTGCCCCCCGATATAGGTCTTCCCCCAGTGTAAGTATAGGTCTGCCCCTGATATAGGTCTTCCCCCAGTGTAGGTATAGGTCTTCCCCCAGTGTAGGTATAGGTCCGCCCCCCCCATATAGATCTTCCCCCAGTGTAGGTATAGGTCTGCCCCTGTATATGTCTTCCCCCAGTGTAGGTATAGGTCTTCCCCAGTGTAGGTATAGGTCTGCCCCCGATATAGGTCTTCCCCCAGTGTAGGTATAGGTCTTCCCCCAATATAGGTCTTCCCCCAGTGTAGGTATAGGTCTGCCCCTTATATAGGTCTTCCCACAGTGTAGGTATAGGTCTGCCCCTGTATAGGTCTTCCCCCAGTGTAGGTATAGGTCTGCCCCCCGATATAGGTCTTCCCCCAGTGTAAGTATAGGTCTGCCCCTGATATAGGTCTTCCCCCAGTGTAGGTATAGGTCTTCCCCCAGTGTAGGTATAGGTCCGCCCCCCCATATAGATCTTCCCCCAGTGTAGGTATAGGTCTGCCCCTGTATATGTCTTCCCCCAGTGTAGGTATAGGTCTTCCCCCAGTGTAGATATAGGTCTTCCCCCAATATAGGTCTTCCCCCAGTGTAGGTATAGGTCTGCCCCCAATATAGGTTTTCCCCCAGTGTAGGTATAGGTCTGCCCCCATATAGGTCTTTCCCAGTGTAGTTATAGGTCCGCCCCCCCCCCCCCCCCCATATAGGTCTTTCCCCAGTGTAGGTACAGGTCTGCCCTCATTTGTATGTAGAGATGCGCAGCGTTGGTGCGTGTAATAAAAAAAAATACATTACCACACGTCGCTCTTCTCTGTCAGCAGCCTCGGCAAGTTCCCCTCCGGTTGGATTAGTCTTCCATCCGTCCGCATAGGGTCTTCCCTCCTCCGGGTCTGGATCCGTTCTCCACTATCTCCTGTCTTCTCTCTCCTGTCTTCTGGTCGCCGCTGCAAACAGCCTCATATTCACTCCTCCGGCAACTACAGATGACGTCGCTGACAGTGACTTCTCTGTATTGTCAATCAGAGAGGAGAAGAGGCGTGGCTGGGGAAAACGTGAGGGGCAGAGGAAGCAGCCAATCGGGCTGCACTACTGCATACAGGAGAGGAATATGAAATAAAGGGGAGGCACAGGGAACAGTAAAGGAAAAAAAAAAGCCGCCCAGCATTCACTGCTACTTCTCTTGCGGCTCTGCGTACGAATTAGGAGCTGGGGGCAAGAGGATTTATAAATCAGTTAATGTAAAAGTGTGAATGTTTTTTCAATGTGCCAGTGCCTTTTTAGCATCTTTGTAGGCTTTATTAAAGAGGGATATACAAAACTATTTTTAAATTCATGCCTAACAGTTACTCTTTAAGGCCGTACTTCCTAGCAGCACATTGCTACATCATTTTGTTTGGTTCCCTGCAGTTTTGTGACTCTGGCCATCACTCCTGTATTTTGAACTCCTGGTATATTGACCCTTGCTTGTCCGACTATTCTCTTGCCTTCTGTCTTGGTACTTCTCATTCATTCTGATTGCCTGGTTTGATTACTGCCTGTCTGACTATTCTCTGGTATGCTGATTTGGTTATATGCTCCTGTAAATAGTGTGTGATATGCATCATTGTATGTTTTGTATATATTCTGTATAGATAGACTAATAGGTTCAATTAGTTGTGGTGCACCACGTGTAGGTTGTATATAGAGTGTATGTGTTTGGTGATCTGTGTTAGTACACATTGCATACTTGTTAATAAACACATTTATCATCTCTACCCCGTTGTACAGACGTTTGTATTTCAGTGTGATCTTCTGGTTTTGTTTAAACCTAAGGGTTGACCATGCAGAAGTTGTGGATCTGTCAGTCTGGGTCTTGTCACGACCACGATCTGCATGGTCAATCGTTACATAAATATAATAGAATGAGATATTCCTTAAAAAGAGAGCGGCAACGCTAACCCAGCACACAGGATGGAAGAGGAGGTACAGGAGAGCAGGGCCACGCTTTGTGACACAACCCAGGCCTGGCATGGCGACAAAATGCAGGCTTAAAGCAATGCATTTTGTCGCCATGCATTGATAAATATATTAGAAATAAGATATTCCTGAAAAGCAGTCCTACCAATGGGACCGGCAATGCTAACCCAGCAGCACACAGGATGGAAGAGGAGATACAGGAGCAGAAGGCCACGCTTTGTGACACAACCCGGGCCTTGCATGAGGACAAAATGCATGATTAAAGGAAACACGAGGTGAGTGACATGGAGGCTGCCATATTTATTTTCTTTTAAGCAACACCAGTTGCCTTGTTGTCCTGCAGATCCTCTGCCTCTAATACGTTCAGGCATAGACCCTGAACAAGCATGCAGCAGATCAGGTGTTTCAAATTCTGGCAATAATGTCCGACCTGGCAAGATTACCTGCATACTTCTTTCTGGTTTAACTCATACACCACTGCATCCAAATACATCATTATGGCTGCCAGGTAACTGGTATAGTTTAAAAGGAAATAAATATGGCAACCTCCATCTCATTCTCACCTCAGGCTCACTTTAAACCAATGCATTTTGCCGCCATGCATTGATAAATATTATACAAAGGAGATATTCCTGAAAAGCAGTCTGTCACGGACAGTTGCGGGGCCGCAGACGTGTCCTGGAACCGCCCGTGAAGAAAAAGCGATCGCACTCGATTCTCTGCATCGATTGCGCTTCAGATCAATAGAATCTGGGTTGATTGTGTAAGAGGATCTACAGTCTTTTCTTAGCTGAGAGAATCTCTGTAAAAGCCTGGGGGGAGGTGTTAATTAGCTTGGACATATTCCCTGTGGAAGGCAGAATTAACATGGAGGCATGAATTCCCTTTTCTGTTCTGGGAACCAGGTGACACCTAGCTGATCTCATGTAGATGTTAATTAACCAAAGAGTGATAAGGAGGTCTAGGTTCAGCCAGACAGGCTACGAATACTCGGGAGGTCTTGACACCTTGCTCCCTGGTAAGGATCAAAGGGAAGCCAGCTGCTAGCAGCTAGCACACATCCTGAATAACCTGAGTCTCATAGCATAATCCATAACTTCCCAGATCTGTCATATTTCTGGGGTTCCTGAGATGGCAGCTTCGCCAAACGTGGGGGAAGTGTAGCATGAGTCCTGGTGCTGGTTCTGAGGAAGTTTCAGAACATTCTGAGGTAAAGACTGCCAGTTAGGCAGTTTGAAAGTGCCCTGATGATACCACAGGGGTCCCACCCCTCATGTCTGGTATCAGGGCGCTGGGTAAATCGAGACAGACCTGAAAATGTTAATAAATCTGCCCTGACCTGTACCTATCTGTGAGATAGAGCCCATGTATGGTTAGATATGATTTCTGGTCCCCAGGACAAGGGGAGGGCTCATCTCATCTTCTAAGGGGGTGTGTGGCTCCCCGCCCTCACTCCCTCCTACTGAATCAGGGGCATAAGAATGGCAGAGGACCCAATCTCAGTGTCCTCCACCCTGAAACATCATCTTGTTTTGATCTGTGCCAGCTTGAGGATATGCTGGCATCCACCTGGTCTGAACTCTGAACTTTGATTGAAACCAAGAACTTTACAAGTTTTCCCACTAAAGGACATCTTTCCAGGAACTAAGTATTTTTTCTCCCTTCTTTTATTTTTCATACTGGCTATTACTGTTTTAATAATTGTTGATTTTAATAATTGTCTGTATATATTAATTATTTATATTGCTTTCAATAAACCGACGCTATCGTCAGTTGTTGTTCTAGCTACCCTACTATTCAGCACGCACAGAACTGATCCCGGGTTGTTGTTGGCTAGACAGAATAGAGTGTGTTTAACCGTTTTTATTCGCAGGACTAGTCAGTCAGCGGGCTCCTCGGGCCCATGGTAACCGAGGTGGTGGCAGTTATACCCTGAATTAGTGTGTATTTTGTAATTACCGTACCTCACAGGCTCCCTTCTGGTTTGTCTGCAGTTTGTCCCAACGGTTCCTGCGCATTGACTGCGACCAGAGTTCGCATGATCCGTGCGCTGGCACCGTTTGGAAGGCCATTTGCGGTCTGACCACCAGGGCCTCTGGTGACACAGTCCTATTCCTATGTGGGACCGGCAACGCTAACCCAGCACAGATGTTCATGGTGGTTGGTCGGGGGGTGTTGCGAAGTTGGTTCCAATCCACGATTTATTCATTTTTATTAGTGTCAGACGGTCTGCATTTGCTGTGGAGAGGCGGATACTCCTATCTGTAACGATGCCACCGGCTGCACTAAAAGAATGCTCGGACATAACGCTGGCGGCAGGGCATGCCAGCACCTCTATTGCGTACAGTGCCAGTTCGTGCCAGGTGTCTAGCTTAGAGACCCAATAATTAAAGGGGACTGATGGATCGTTGAACACGGCTACACCATCTGTAGTCCATAACCATCCTCTGCAGGCGAGCAGTGTTGGAGCTGGAACTGCGCGAACTGACCGTCCTGAAGGCAGACTTTAGCAGCGACTGAGTTAGGAGGACAAAGCGGACGGTCAGTGCGGCAGCACAGAAGGACCATGGCAACTCACTGATAGTACCACAGTTTGCTAGTACTGCCCAAAAATTATATGCATCCGTGGACCCGGGCAGTGGGAACGGAGATTTTAGTACCTAAACACACGACACATGTTTTCCGGGGTCTGAGGCACATACAGATGGTCCCGATCATCATCATCATCATCGAACTCTTCTCCTGACCCCCCACCACCTCTGTCTCCCCAACATCCCCAGACACAGACCCCTCATCGTCCTCAACATTAACTTGGGATGCTGGCCTGAGCCCAACCTCCTCCTCCACATCAGGCCCCATCATCTCCTCAACGGCAGCCCTCA
This sequence comes from Hyperolius riggenbachi, assembly GCF_040937935.1. Classification (NCBI taxonomy): domain Eukaryota; kingdom Metazoa; phylum Chordata; class Amphibia; order Anura; family Hyperoliidae; genus Hyperolius; species Hyperolius riggenbachi. The sequence goes on along the minus strand of NC_090646.1, from coordinate 309,969,756 downwards.
ATAATTGCCCTGGCACCGGACCGAGGAACACAACGCTCTCGTCCGGGGAGGGCTGCTGCTGACCACTGGCTGCTGGGGTGGATGTTATAACTTGGGTGGGGCGTTGGCTGTTGCTGTTGTTGGGAGTGCTGCTCACAGCGGAGGTCTGTGAGGAACTCATGGTGGGCTCATATGTGTGCGGTGGAGTAGAGCTCGTCAGAACAACCTCTGCGCACCTCAATCCCATCTGTTCTTCATGTTCTGTGCAGCCCTCCTGCTATTCCAATCCTTGCCGCGCATTGCCCCGGGATTTGGGTGTCTTTGTCCTCACTTTGCCTTTCAGTGATTGGTGCATTTTCATCATCCACTGCCTGTGAATCCGGGCACAAGATTTGTGGCTGTTCCATTGACCCTTCACAGATGGCAGTTTGTGCGGGTGTGAATAGCTCCTCCGAATAGCCCACTATGTCGTATAAGAATTGTTCAGACTCTGTATTTGGTTGTTGTGTGCATGTTGTAGCTGCTTGTTGTGTCACCTTTGTGCCCACTGGCTCCATATAACTGGCAGAGGACCTCGTGCCTGACAAGGATGGGCTGGTGCTTAACCCGCTGCTGGACACTTGAGAGGTCAACCAATAAATTAAATCTTCCCGTTCTCGTGGATTAGTGAGGTTTGTTTTTTTGACTGGGGCAGATGGGCGACATTGAGGGGGTTTTCTAAGGTGCGCCACCACGGCCTGTACGTGAACCGTCAGGGGAAACACCTCTTCCCCTGCCCCTTCCCCTTTCACTGGATTTCTTAATAGTAGTCGTTACTTAGTCGTTACTTGTCACAAAGATGATTTTTTTTTAATTAAACAATACGCAGCAAAAGTCACTGAAAATACGTGTGGATTTGTGGTACGCAAGTGATCCCATTTGGCGGCACTGAAAGTGTTTTTTAATAAACAATATGCAGCAAAAGTCACAGAATATTCGTGTGGATTGGTGGTACGCAAGTGATCCCACTTGGCGGCACTGAAAGTGTTTTTTTTAATAACAAATACGTAGCAAAAGTCACAGAATATACGTGTGGATTGGTGGTACGCAAGCGATCCCACTTGGCGGCACTGAAGGTGCTTTTTTTAATAAACAATATGCAGCAAAAGTCACTGAAAATATGTGTGGATTGGTGGTACGCAAGTGATCCCACTTGGCGGCACTGAAAGTGTTTTTTTTAATCCTTCTAATATAATAAATGGGAAAGTTCGGATGTTTGGATGTTTGGATGTTTGTTACTCGATCACGCAAAAATGGCTGAACGGATTTGAATGAAATTTGGCACACACATAGTACATTACCTGGAATGAAGTATAGGATACTTTTTATTCCCATAACCAAAAAGGGGGCGGAGACAAATACACATTTCACTGGAAAATGTAAACAGCAGCCATTCTTACACTGTTAATGGCAGGGTTCCCAAACTGGCACAGTTGGTTACTGGGTGACTGGGATTAATATTCAGAAAAGTGGGTGGAGTCTATAAAAGCCAATCAAAATTAACCTATTGATTTTCAAGGGGAATATTTACATTGCTGCCATTCTTGCACTGTTAATGGCACAAGCCTCAAACCTGGTACAGTTGATCATTGGGTGACTAGGGTTCAATTTCAGAAAGGGGGTGGAGCCACAAACAGCCAATTAGATTTGTTTCATTCCAATGCAAAGTATTGATGCCAAACACTGCAAAGCTCACAAACTTGGTAATTGAGTAATTGATTCATTGTGTGTGAGGGTTAGGAAAGTGGGCATAACCAACACCAGCCAAATACATAAGCGGGCAACGCCGGGTCATAAGTGGGCGGAGACAAATACAAAATTTACTGGGAAAATGTAAACATCAGCCATTCTTACACTATTAATGGTAGGGTTCTCAAACTTTGCAGAGTTGGTTACTGGGTGACTGGGGTTAATATTCAGAAAAGTGGGTGGAGCCTACAAAAGGCAATAAAAAGTTACTCATTGATTTTTTTAGGGGAATATTTCATTGCTGCCATTATTGCACTGTTAATGGCACAAGCCTCAAACCTGGTACAGTTGATCATTGGGTGACTGGGGTTTAAATTTATAAAAAGGGGTGGAGCCACAAACAGCCAATACAATTTGTTTCATTGTAATGCAGGTTATTGATGCCAAAGACCGCAAAGCTCACAAACTTGGTCATTGAGTAATTGATTAATTGTGTGTTAGGGTTAGGAAAAGTGGGCGCAGCCAGCACCTGCAAAATACATAATCGGGCAATGCCGGGTCATCAGTAGGCAGAGACAAATGAAATTTCACTGAGAAAATGTAAACTGCAGCGATTCTTACACTTTTAATGGTAGGGTTCTCAAACTTTGCACAATTGGCCACTGGGTGACTGGGATTAATATTCAGAGAAGTGGGTGGAGCCTACAAAAGCCAATCAAAATTCACATATTGATTTTCAAGGGGAATATGTAATTGCTACCATTCTTGCACTTTTAATGGCACAAGCCTTAAACCTGGTACAGTTGGTCATTGGGTGACTGGGGTTAAAATTCAGACAAAGGGGTGGAGCCACAAACAGCCAATCAGATTTGTTTATTCTCAATGCAAATTATTGATGTCAAAGACCACAAAGCTCACAAACTTGGTTATTGAGTAATTATGTGTTAGGGTTAGAAATAGTAGGCGGAGCCAACACCAGCCAAATACATACCTGAACAATGTTAGGAAATAAGTGGGTGGAGAAAAATACAAATTTTGTTGTGCAAATGTAAACTGCAGCCATTCTTACACTGTTAATGGTAGGGTTCTCAAATTTTGCACAGTTGGTCACTGGGTGACTGGGATTAATATTCAGAAAAGTGGGTGGAGCCTATAAAAGCCAATCAAAATCCACCTATTGATTTTTAAGGGGAATATTTAATTGCTGCCATTCTTGCACTGTTAATCACCTGTACCTGGTACAGTTGGCCATTGGGTGATTGGGGTTCACATTTCAGAAAAGGGGTGGAGTCACATCCAATCAGATTAATTTTATTTAATTGCAAATAATTGATGCCAAAGACCGCAAAGCTCACATACTTGGTCATTAAGTAATTGTGTGTTAGGGTTAGGAAAAGTGGACAGAGCCAACACTAGCCAAATACATACCCGGGCAACGCCGGGCCTCCAGCTAGTTATTTAATAATAAAGCTAAGGTTTACATTTTCATAAATCAAGTGTTTAGCTCATTTATTGTTGCATACCCCTCCATCTTTATTTCCTTTAAGCAGTGGCATAACAATTGGGGATGCAAGGGATGCAGCCGCAGGCGGGCCCTTGGGAGGAGAAAAAGCCACAGGGGGCCCATGGGAGAGAAGTTTCTTTTCCCTGTGCTAAGAAACTGACAACTAATGGTGCAGAGAAAAAAAACTTTCTACTCTCTGTACAATTGATCTAATGACTGCATCTGCTCAGCAGACAAAGATTTGTAGACAGTCCCTATGCATTGTGCTGCAGGTTTTGGGAAAAGAAGCCACAGAGGGCCCCTGGAGAGACTGACAACTAAGGGCTGGAGAGAAAAAGCTTACTGCTCTCTGCACAATTGGTCTAATGACTGCATCTGCTCAGCCACTGATAAGCAGTCATACAAAGATTTGTAGACAGTACCTATTTAGTGTGCAGCAGGCTTTTGTGCATCACTCGGCTGTCCCCTCCAGAGGCACAAAAGCAATCCACTGTGATAGGCTCAAGCCTATCACAGCCGATCACGCTGATAGGCTGACGGGGGAGGGACGGGAATAAAAAAAATGATTGAATTTATTTAAAAATAAATAAGAAAAATATTTGTTAAATAAAAATAAACATTGTGAGAGCAATCAGATCCCACCAACAGAAACCCCACTTCTGTGCTGAGTTGTGCAGCCCTGCAACGAGTCCTTAAAGCTGCCTATTTGTTGAAAAATGGCATGGTCCTCAAGTGGTTAAGCAGCCAGAAGTACCCTCAATATTAAATAGCTAGAGGTGCCCCCGAGTATTAAGTAGCTAGAGCAACCCCAGTATTAAGTAGCTAGAGGTGCCCCTGACTGAAGGGAGATCTTGTCAGTGGAATGCGAAAACCGAGAACTCATTTACACTCTCGTCAGCACTCTACATAGGGAAGTAGGGAGGGATGCGCCTTTCCATTATCAGGCACCTGTAGGCATGTGCCTACAGTGCCTTATGGTAAATCCGACCCTGCCTATGAAGCAGCTACACAGAACTGGATCACACAGAAAATGACTATTTCTATTTGTCCCTATCTGTAGCAGACAGCTCTCCCTACCCTAACTCCAGGCAGACTGTAAAATGGCTGGCCAGGTTTGTTTGTTTTATGGGGAAGGGAAGGTGGTGGAAGGAGGGGTTGAGGTGGTGAGCAGAGGCGTATCTGAGTAATATGGTGCCTATGGCAAACACTAAATTTGCAGCCCCCCCCCCAACAAAAAATACTAGTTTAAAGTGTCCCTGTAGCATACATTGAGTAGCCATGGTCCCCTATATTTTAGATTTAAGTAGCCATGTGCCTCAAATGCCAATAAATAGTCTGGCTGCATGCTGAGGTGGGTGGGGGCAGCATCCGGCTGCTTGCTGGGGTGGGTAGGTGGCAGCATCTGGCTGCTTGCTGGGGTGGGTGGGTGGCAGTATCTGGCTGTGGCGGGTGGCAGCATCTGGCTGCTTGCTGGCAGAATCTGGCTGGGGTGGTGTCAGCATCTGGCTGCTTGCTGGGGTTGGTGAGGTAGCAGCATATGGCTGCATGGGTGGGTTTTGGGTGATGGCAGCATCTGGCTGCATGGGTGGGTTTTGGGTGATGGCAGCATCTGGCTGTATGCTGGGGTGGATGGCAGAACCTGGCTGGGTGGATGGATGACAGAATCTGGCTGGGGTGGATGGATGGCAGAATCTGGCTGGGAATGGGATGGATGGATGGCAGAATCTGGCGGGGGTGGATGGATGGCAGAATCTGGCTGGGGTGGATGGATGGATGGATGGATGGATGGATGGCAGAATCTGGCTGAGGTAGATGGATGCAGAATCTGTCTGGGGTGGATGGATGGCAGAATCTGGCTGGGGTGGATGGATGGATGGATGGATGGATGGATGGCAGAATCTGGCTGGGGTAGATGGATGGATGGCAGAATCTGGCTGGGGTAGATGGATGGATGGCAGAATCAGGCTGGGGTGGAGGGATGGATGGATGGCAGAATCTGACTGGGGTGGATGGATGGATTGCAAAATCTGGCTGGGGTGGATGGATGGCAGAATCTGGCTGGGGTGGATGGATGGCAGAATCTGGCTGGGGTAGATGGATGGGTGGCAGAATCTGGCTGGGGTGGATGGATGGATGGATGGATGGATGGATGGATGACAGAATCTGGCTGGGGTGGATGGATGGATGACAGAATCTGGCTGGGGAAGATGGATGGATGGCAGAATCTGGGTGGGGTGGATGGATGGATGGATGGCAGAATCTGGCTGGGGTAGATGGATGGATGGCAGAATCTGGCTGGGGTGGATGGATGGATGAATGGATGACAGAATCTGGCTGGGGTGGATGGATGGATGGATGGATGGATGACAGAATCTGGCTGGGGTAGATGGATGGATGGCAGAATCTGGCTGGGGTGGAGGGATGGATGGATGGCAGAATCTGGCTGGGGTGGATGGATGGATTGCAGAATCTGGCTGAGGTAGATGGATGGATGGCAGAATCTGGCTGGGGTGGATGGATGGATGAATGGATGACAGAATCTGGCTGGGGTGGATGGATGGATGGATGGATGGATGACAGAATGTGGCTGGGGTAGATGGATGGATGGCAGAATCTGGCTGGGGTGGAGGGATGGATGGATGGCAGAATCTGGCTGGGGTGGATGGATGGATGGATGGATGGATGGATGGATGGATGGATTGCAGAATCTGGCTGGGGTGGATGGATGGATGGATGGATGACAGAATGTGGCTGGGGTAGATGGATGGATGGCAGAATCTGGCTGGGGTGGAGGGATGGATGGATGGCAGAATCTGGCTGGGGTGGATGGATGGATGGATGGATGGATGGATTGCAGAATCTGGCTGGGGTGGATGGATGGTAGAATCTGGCTGGGGTGGATGGATGGCAGAATCTGGCTGGGGTGGATGGATGGCAGAATCTGGCTGGGGTAGATGGATGGGTGGCAGAATCTGGCTGGGGTGGATGGATGGGTGGCAGAATCTGGCTGGGGTGGATGGATGGATGGATGGATGGCAGAATCTGGCTGGGGTAGATGGATGGATGGCAGAATCTGGCTGGGGTGGATGGATGGATGGATGGATGACAGAATCTGGCTGGGGTGGATGGATGGATGGATGGATGACAGAATCTGGCTGGGGTAGATGGATGGATGGCAGAATCTGGCTGGGGTGGAGGGATGGATGGATGGCAGAATCTGGCTGGGGTGGATGGATGGCAGAATCTGGCTGGGGTGGATGGATGGCAGAATCTGGCTGGGGTGGATGGATGGCAGAATCTGGCTGGGGTGGATGGATGGCAGAATCTGGCTGGGGTAGATGGATGGGTGGCAGAATCTGGCTGGGGTGGATGGATGGATGACAGAATCTGGCTGGGGTAGATGGATGGATGGCAGAATCTGGCTGGGGTGGATGGATGGATGGCAGAATCTGGCTGGGGTGGATGGATGGCAGAATCTGGCTGGGGTAGATGGATGGGTGGCAGAATCTGGCTGGGGTGGATGGATGGATGGCAGAATCTGGCTGGGGTAGATGGATGGATGGCAGAATCTGGCTGGGGTGGATGGATGGATGAATGGATGACAGAATCTGGCTGGGGTAGATGGATGGATGGATGGATGGATGGATGACAAAATCTGGCTGGGGTGGATGGATGGATGGATGACAGAATCTGGCTGGGGTAGATGGATGGATGGATGACAGAATCTGGCTGAGGTGAATGGATGGATGACAGAATCTGGCTGAGGTGGATGGATGACAGAATCTGGCTGGGGTGGGGTGGGTACTCACAGTATTTCAGCACTCATTGCCCCACCATGTGTAGCACAGAGGTTCAGTCAGTGACCAGCAGATCTGCATCTCTCCCCTTCCTGCAGCCACTCTGTAATCCACGGCTGGGTCTGTTCAGAGAAGCAGGAAGAAAGAGCCAGGTGATTGTAGAGCAGCTATGGAGGGGGAGAGATTCTGATCTGCCTGTCACTGACTTTCTGTGTTCTTGTGGTGGGGAAACGACTGCTGGAATGTTACTGTCCCCAGCAGCTTAAGAGGGAGGGAGAGAGCAGACACGGAGCTGCAGCATTCCACAGCCTAGAAGCCCTGAGCAGCCATCACTGATCTTTCGTGCTCAGGCAGAGGTGATGACTGCAGGACCTGAGGTACTACCGTCGCTGAAACAGCTGAAGGGAAGGGGAGGGAAGCTATAATGTCCATGCCCGCAGCCCACTTTATTTACACAGCGTGAGCGGAGGGCAGAAGCAAAGCATTGATTCACAGGACAGGGAGGAGGAAGAGGGAACTGCGCCCCCCTAGTAGCTGGAAGGAGGCGGCGCCCAGGGCATTAGCCATGCCTGTACATCTGTAGATATGCCTCTGGTGGTGAAGGATCAAAAAAATTGCACCATGGGAAAGTATAGGGCAGGGGTGATTTGGGATAAAGTTTGCATGAAATGCGAACAGGAGCAACAATCATTTGCCAGGAACTGTTTGCTGGCAAACGTGTTTATTCATCACTAAGCAACAGTGTTGTTTTCCTATTTTAGGCTGTTAGAGATTATGGACGCAAGGAATTTAAATGACTCCACTTGGGTCACAGCAGATCTATTTGTGATTAGGGGTAAGGGCTGGAGTGAGATAGTCACTCTGCAGCACAGTCTAATTTATAAAGATAACCTCTTGAATTTTAAGACATCAATGATTATTCAAATGAAAAGGTTTCGCTCCGAGTCATTATTCTTACTTCTAATATTTTCTTGTACATATATCAGGGCCCAATGACTAATGCATGAGCATATCTGATCTCAACAAAATGGTTCTCTTTATAAATGGATTATTCCTGTGCCCACTTCTTATCACACTGTATAGGTGTGCATACACATGTATTTTACAGCTTACAGTTTTTTATGATGAAATTAAATACTTCAATTGACTTGAATCTAAAGCTAAAAAAAAAAACTTACGTTGGTAGAGGGAAACCTCTGGATGTTCCAGAGGCTTCTCTGACCCTCCTCCACGTTTTGTTGCCATCTGGGACCCTCTTCGACTTTGCGGCTGTACTCACCTCTGTGTACAAGTAATGCACTGCGCAGGAGCTAGTAGGGTTGGTGCCTGCACAGTAGCACAAAGCCTCTCCTGCATGGAAGAAAAAGCCATGCACAAGCAGCTTTGTGCTGCTACATGGCTGCAGGCCATTCTTTGAGCTTGTGGTCGCACATGGGAGCATGGCTGCGAGCACCATATTTGACAGTATAATTCAGAGGATCACAGTGCATGAATGGAGGGGCATAAGATGACCAGGGAAGCCAAGTCTATCCAAAGGTATCTGTATCTAGTTTTTCTTTCTTTTTTAGTTAGTTCAGGTACACTTTAAAACTGATAAGCTGACAAGATTTTTTTTGCTTTGTGTATTACAGGTGAAATTAGAGTCGCATTTGTCTTGTATAATAATCTGGGCCGTTACCTATCCACAGAGAATGCCAGCATTAAATTAGGAACTAAGGCTTTGACTACAAATCACACAATTGTTGTAAATTCTCCTGTTATTACTGCTGCAGTCTATAAAGAATCAAGTACCAAAATCTATTTAACTGATCCAGTGATGTTTACTGTTAAACACATAGAGGTAAGTGAATATTTTATTTTTCAAAACATATTTCATTTTATACGGAATCAAGAAAATGTGCCAATTATAAATACATTAACGTACACTTGAGCACAGACCAAAAAATAACAATTGACCATACCTAGGACTTTTTACAATCCCCCACCCCCACACACACACACACACACTCCATAATCTAAGCTGGGTTGCAGCTATAGTATATGCTCTGTCCCATACTCACTCGTGCTCCCAGGCAAGTAACATAATGAGGTCACCAAATTTACAAGAACATTTTATATGTCACAACATCATTGAGACCAGGTTTTTCCTCTGTCGCAAATTTCCATATCCATCTTGCCTCCATCTGATAGAGTTTTTTGTCTATATCCCCTCCTCTAATGTTCGGGTGAACCCTATCTAACACTGCAAATTTAATATATTTTTTATTTCCTCCATGAGTCTCTATAAGATGTTTGGCTATGGCTGATTTTTCACCTTTCTTCCCGGTGTCATATAGATGCTCATACATCCTTTCTCTAAACTTCCTTTTTGTCTTCCCAATGTAAAAAGCATTACATTTGCATACAGCTATATAGATTACTGCTGTGGTACTACAGTTTGCATAATGCCTGAGTTTGATGGTAGTCTCTATGGCTTTAAGTTCAACACTCTGTCCCCTATAGATATATTGGCAATATGGGCATCCCCCATAACCATATGTACCTCTGGTCTTACACGGTTCTCCACGTGAACTTCCTTGGTAATGGCTATTTGTTATCTGGGTACCTATCGTTCTCGAACTTCTAAACACTATTTGTGGGTGTTTTGGCACCATCTTACCCAAAATTTTATCCTGTCTCAAAATTGGCCAAAATTTGTTAAGAGCCTGCTTGATAATCTGATGTTCCCCACAGTACGTTGTTATCATAGATAAAGAGAAGTCCTCACCATTATGTCTATTCTTCTTATTTTTGTCTCTCTCCTTTTTCCCATGTAAAAGTACCTTTCTGTCCTGTGCCATGGCTCTATTATATGCCCTCTTCAGGCTTTTTTTTAGAATATCCTCTTTGGAGGAGTTTAATCTGAAGCTGTTTTGCCTCTACCTGGAAACTGGTCATATCTGTACAATTTCTTCTTATCCTCAAATATTAGGAATAAGGAATACTTTTAATGGTGTTGATGGGGTGTGCCCTATCTTCCCTAAGAATAGAATAAGTGGCTGTGGGCTTACGGTATAGGGTTGTGGATGGGGTGCCATCCCCCTGTTTAAGAATCTTCAGGTCCAGGAATTCTAGTTCAGTTCGATTATAGGTATAGGTGAACTTTAAATTCCATTCATTGATATTAAGCCATCCAACAAAATCATGAAGTTCCTGTTCTGAACCTTCCCATAAAAAAAAACACATCATCTATGAATCTATCTATGCCATGTGGAGATCAGGTGCATAAAGTCATATCCGTCCTCTGCAAAGATTTCCTCCTCCCAACCCCCAGGTACAGGTTAGCGTACTATGGGGCACAAGTCGTTCCTATCGCCGCTCCCTGCACCTGGAGGTAATGGGCCCCTCCAAAAACAAATACGTTATGGGTCAACAAGAAAAATAGGAAATCCACAATAAATGTATTGAGTTCCCTGTGTTAAATCCCCATCTTATTCAAAAGCCTCTGGACCACTTGCATACCCCTGTCATGTGGAATACTACTATATAATGCCTCTACATCTAGGCTGTTTTCAAGTACATGGATTTAATCAAGGACAGTAAGTAGATGGGAACTATCTCTAACATATGAAGGTTAACTCATAACATGGGGCATCAGGTAGATATCAATAAATTTACTAATTTACTAATAAGGATTGCGGAGATGCCGCTGCGCGGTCTGGCGGCGGTGGCTGTCTCCGCGTTCAGACTGGCGGTTTCCGCATGGCAGCGTGCGTCTGGTTTGTCTGAGCCTTCTAGTGCACACAGATCGCGCTGGGAGGCAGGACCTTTATGCCAGGAGGAGAGGGATCAGCTGATCAGGTTGGTCAGCTGATCCCAGCGCAGACTGTCATTGGCTGAGTGGCGCTGGGTGGCGCTGAGGAGCGCTGCACTATATATTGATCTCGCCGGTCAGTCTCAGGTTGTCTGCCATTGCGAATACATACGTGTAAGCACTCAGACCATAGTCAGATCCCACAGTGTGTTAGAACCAGGTGGACCTGGGAATTCACACTTAGCCAGATTACGCATGTGTCATTACTGTGTTATACTTTTTTTTTAAAGAGAATATTTATTGATTTCCAACAAACAGCTCTTAATAGAGCAAAGAAAACAGAACAAAAACAATCCCCAAAAATAATGCAGTTCTAGTTACAATACAATGATCAGCGTAGGTGAGAGTCATAACTATAGAGTATAGAGAGAATAGAATACCATCATGAACAGCAACAGGATTAAATAGACGTTTCAAAATAATTCTTAGTATAAAAAGCGATCAGAAAATGAGGCTTTAGCTTCATTCATAAGTTAACCCAAGCTCAGGTCCTGAACAGAAATGTTAATATCCAGATTCGGGATTATGGTGTCCATAGAGTCAACCCAAGAGGACCATATTTTAGAAAAAAATTTTGGTTGGTTACGAGTCTGGTAAGTTAACTTATACAGTGGGAGTGCCTGGTTTATCAATCTCTTTGTAATGATCGCTGCTGCAGCAGCTATTACTGGAAGTATTAGTGCTGCAGCTCAGGCAGTTCTGATCTATTTCCATGCAAGTTGCATAGCTTTGTCTGTCTTTCCCTGCTGTCAGCTTGTGACTGATTATCATTCACCTGTGTGGGAATCTGCATGTCTGCTCCCATTGGATGACCTCAGTATAAAGATCTGCTTCCTGCAGGGTTTCCTTGGGTTTTCATAGCTTCAGTCTAAGCCTGCCTTGCTGTCGCTTTAGCCCCGATGTTTCTTGTTAAAGATACTTTGCTGGTCTTTGCATCATATATTGGTTCATTGCCAATATATATGCATACCAGCACGTTTATTATTTTCCTTGTATTTGTGTTACGTGATACATCAGTGTCGCTGATGTATACGTACACGAACTGTTTATATCCTGTGTTCAGTTAGTCAGTTTTCCAGCAGGTTTTGGTAGTTTGCGCGTACCGTGAACACCCGTGCTGAGCTAGTTATCCTGTTCCTGGTCCTGTTTGTGGATTGCGTTCATCTCTGCGAAGAGATAACGAATCCTTCTGAATCCTATTCTGTTACCGTTTGTGGATTGCGTTCATCTCTGCGAAGAGATAGCGAATCCTTCTGAGTCCTGTTCCCTGTGTTACTCCATTCCTAGTCAGCGTTCCTGCTTATGTCATATATCGGTTCATTGCCGATATATACATATGTTAGTCAGACGTTACAAATAGTTTCATTGATAGCTGTAATTGTAATACGCTAGGAAATCATACTTTTTGTATATTTATCTGTGTTACGTTCATCTATCTTAATCCTGCTATTTTCTGACTATCCTGTCCTGTCTTTGTGAGGCACGCCATCGCCGCAGCGCATTGGCTGCCTCATTCCAGTCTGTCTGGTTTTGGACGCTTGCTGTCGCTAAGTAGCCGCTAGCTAGCAAGCGTTCATTCTGTCTACCTGTCCTGATCTCCTCAGTTCTGGTTTGTGCGCTCAGCGCTACTTTGCGCTGAGACGTTATAACGAAAGCATTGTTTGTGGCTGTCAGATCTGCACCGGCCCTGTGCGCCACAATCTCCTATTGGAGTCAGTCCTCCCCTCCACTACACTAGGGATAGCCTGTTTCCTGGTGCTAGTGTGTGTACCTCCTCCACGCCAGCTCATGCGTTGCATGCTGACTGTGGAGAATACACCACCAAGCCTTACACTCTTCCAATCGTTCAGATTGGAGGGATTACTGTTTTTCCATTTTAGTATAATAGATTTCCTGGAATAAAATAGTAAAATTCTAATAAGTGCTTTTTTACCTGCACTACAGGATATATCCTGTATCATCCCCAGCATACATACTTTAAACGATTGAACTATGGGAAGGTCCAGAGTATCTCTTAAAAAATGGATAACTGACTTCCAGTAGTCATTAACTTGAGGACAAAACCAGACACAATGGCTATCATTCATAAAGCATTTCCGCATGCGGAAATGCTTAAAACAGCTGACTTTACCGACCACTCGGCAAAGTCAGCATTCATAAAGCCTCTTTCCGCATGGAAAAATGACACTACCGAGCAGAGTGATAAATCACCGCCTTGTGCGGTGATTATCGGTACAAATGTAGCAAAATGTTCATTCATGAAGATCACCGCAAGCGGTGTGTGGTCGGGAAGTACCGCTCACTCTGATGTGGCGATACCAATGTAAGTGAATGGAGAAACACAGACCTCCCAGGCAGCTGCAGCAGAGCGGAACACGGAGAAATGTATCAACTCGGCAGCTTCCGGGTCTCCGCAAGCCTACCGCCTGCCTACCGCAAGCTTAGTTCGGGTAATCTCCGCACTGCTTCCGCATATGGATACATCTTCATGAATGCCCACCCAGAAGTCTAAAAATCCGCCAGCGGTGTTTTCCCGCACTGATTCTGTTTACCGACAGCCTGTTCATGAATGATAGCCATTGTAGAAAATTGGCCTGGTCCTGCCCACACTTAAAGCATCAACCATCATGGAAGGGAGCCATTCGGGACAGACGCATAGGCGATAGATAAGCTTGATGTAACCATTTCAGGCCTATCATCCTATCATAGGCTGCAATAGTAGTTTTATGGTAATTATCTGCAATATCCAACAAGTCCCCCTCCTGTATTTCATCCACCGCATCAGACCACTTCCTTTTTATAGACTCAAATTTGGGTGTAGTTTGAGAAGTCAATAGGAAGTTATATTTCAAAATCTGTTTAGACCTATCCTTGTGTAGCAAGAGTGTCTCTAAGCCCAAGGGGTTCAAGTCCACCTCAGTCAGACCAACCTGGGCCCGCATAGCGTGTCTGAGTTGGAAGTACCTGAAGAGAGCATGCCTAGGCAGCCCGAACTCTCCTCGAAGCTCTGAAAAATCTCTAAAATTCCCTTCAGAGAATAATTGATGCATATATTTTATGTTATATTGGGCCCAGAATTGCGGATCCGGGACCGAGAGGAGCTCAGGGAGGTTGTTATTACCCCATAAAAGAGAGCTAAGGGATATAGGAGTAATAGGTTCACCCAGGAATTTACGAGTAACCTTGTAAACTTTAATGGTGTTTTGTATGAGTGAGGTACCACCTTTTAGGTTAGGCACTTCATATCTGTAGATGGCTCCGCACAAGGATTCATACGAAGACGCGATGTCGGCTTCAATTGCCAAAGTAGAATCCTGTCTGAAACCACTCAACCAGTATGCTATGGGTACCAACTGGGAGGCCAGAAAGTATAAGAAAAAATTGGGCACTGCAAGACCACCTTGAGAAGTGGGTAGTTGCAATGTGGACAGGGAAATTTTAAGAATTGAATTTGCCCAAATAAAAGAGGTGATTAATGAGTCAATACGGTGAAATACTTTCCTATGTATCCAGGACGGAGCCATCTGGAGAATATAAAGGAGTTTAGGGGCCACTATCATCTTGACTATACAGACTCTTCCGCATACATTAAAGGGAACCAGAGAGGATTCAATATACATACCTGGGGCTTCCTCCAGCCCCATACGCACGGATCGCTCCCACGCCGCCGTCCTCCGCTGCCTGGATCCGCCGCCACCGGGTCCCGTCATTGCCGTGAGTCGGCAAGTCGGCCGGTGGACGCGGCCAATTCTCCGCATTACAGGGTGCTCTCTCTCCATACAGATACGCATGTGGCTGCTTACTGCGCTGCCGCATGCGTACATGTATGGAGGGAGCCCCTGTGATGCGGACAATTGGCCGCGTCCGCCGGAAGTGACGGGCCCGGTACCAGCGGATCCAGGAAGCTGAGGACGGCGGCGTGGGAGCGATTCAGGCTTATGGAGCTGGAAGAAGCCCCAGGTATGTATAAAATCATTTTCTTTTTTCAACCCCCCGTTCCTCTCTGGTTCCCTTTAAGTGGGAAGGAGACCCAATTTTTTAGTTTGGATTCAATGACCTCTAAAGTTGGATATAAATTACAATCAAGGATTTTTTCCGGTGAACGCTGGATCCAAACCCCTAAATATTTAAATGTATCCACCACCTGTAGAGATGAGCGTGGTGAAATCAGTTGTCGAGCAGAGTCATCTAAAGGGAAAATGATGGATTTGGACCAGTTGATTGAGAGGCCAGACAGGGAGCCAAATCTAACAAAAATGTCCAGCACAGCTTTTAGAGATGGCCCGGGGTCGGCTAGGTATATTAGCATGTCGTCTGCGTACAATGAGATTCGCTCCTCTACCTTGTTGATTTGAAGACCCTGAATCAAAGGAGATTCTCTTATGGAGTGAGCTATGGGTTCCAATGCTACTGCAAATAGGAGGGGAGACAACGGACATCCCTGTTGAGTGCCCCGGGAAATCTCAAAGCTATTGGAGATGGCGGCGTTAACTCTAAGTTTCGCTGGGGGTGAGTGATATAAAATGGTAAACCATTTCCTAAAGTTAGGGCCAAAACCAAATCTCTCCAGGACCACCCGAACATAAGGCCACTCGATGGAGTCAAAGGCCTTATTGACATCCAGGGATAAGATTACTCTACTGCCTGCATTAGAGTGGGGGTATTGGATATTAGACAGGAGCCTACGGATGTTTAGTCTGGTATTGCGACCGGGAATAAATCCCGTCTGATCAGGGTGGATTATTGAGGTAATATGTTGGTTCAGTCTTATTGCTAGAATTTTAGTGAGGATTTTAAGATCCGTATTTATTAAGGAGATTGGACGGTATGAATCGCACATGAGTGGATTTTTGCCAGGTTTGAGGATAGGGACAATTAAGGCCTCATGCATGGTGTCCGGGAGAGATCCGACTTCAAAAATATACTGGAATAGTTGGGTGAGGTAAGGGACTGCTGAGGATTTGTTTTTAGAGTACCACTCGACAGGGATGCCTTTAGGGCCTGGTGTCTTATTAGATTTAAAGGAGGAGATAGCCAATCTAATTTCTGATTGAGGCATCTAGTTCCCGTCTGGCCTCATCTGACAACTGAGGTAGGTCCAAGTCCCCGAAGAGATCCTCGGCCTCATATGTAGGTTTAACAAGCCTGGAGGAGTATAGAGTAGAGTAAAATTCTTGAAAAACTTTAGCAATTTCAGAGGAGGTTGTATGTATAATGCCTGAATTGTCTATTATTCTCGGAATGGCTACCGATTGATCATTAGATTTCAGTAAATAGGTTAAAAGCTTACTACACTTGTTCCCAAATTCAAATCCCCCCTGTGTGTGTATTAGATCTCTGCGCTTAGTTCTATCAAGGAGAAGGAGCTCAAGTTTTCTACCTTCCGTTTCCCACTTAACATAGTTCTCCTGAGTGGAATGCTGCATTAATCACAATTTGGTCTCTCGCATCCCCCATTCATGGTAAGCTTGTGAGGCAATGATGTTTTGCCTCATTCTGGACATTGAAGCTCTAAAGGCTCCCCTAAGTACTGCCTTACTGGCATCCCAGCAGATCAAGGGGGAAGCTGTACCCTGATTGATATGCCAGTAATCATTCATATCCCTTCGACAGTCTTCTAGTATAGTCTCATCTTCGAGCCAGCAGGAGCCTAGTCTCCATACCGAAGGTGAAGTATGGCCAGGTAGATATAGCTGGCAGACAAGAGGGGAGTGAACCGATATACCGTGGGGCAGATACTCTATAGAGTCCACAAGGGGGAGTATATCCTTGGAACCAAGACAAAGATCGATACGGGACATGGTCTGGTGGGTGTCTGAGTAGCAGGAGAATTCCCTAGAATCTGGGAATTTCCACCTCCAGATATCTTGAAGATCGTATTGTGATAGCCATTTCATAAATGGGGGATATGGTCTGCCAGCTCCGTTTAACCTGTCCAGGGCTGAATCAAGTATAGCATTAAAATCACCCATGAGCAAAACTGGGCCATCAATAAAGGCATGTAACTTAATAGAGAGGCGGTCCAGTGCTTGAACATTAAACGGGGGCGGGATATAAACTGATCCCAGTATCAGGGGTCTACCTTCAATAATATATTTAATGATAACAAAATTTCCATTGGGGTCTATTCTGACTTCAGGGACCTGAGCGGGGCAAGATTTAGCTATCAAAATGGCTGTTCCCCTTGAAAAAGAGGAAAAATTGAGCAAGGTAATATGAGGAAATCCAGGGTTTTTTAAGTAAGAGGGTGCGAGAGCCCATTAAGTGAGTTTCCTGAAGACAAATAATATGTGGAGAAATTTTTACGCAAATGATCAAACACCAGGCGCCTCTTAACCTTCCTGGTGGTAACCCCTGCGCCAGCACACTGATCGCCGCCGCCCGGGGCCCGACGGGGGAAGCCCTCCAGGAAATCCCATTCTTTGAACGGGATTTCCTGATCGGCGATCGCCGAAGGCGATCGAAGAGGGCGGGGGGATGCCGCTGAGCAGCGGCTATCATGTAGCGAGCCCTGGGCTCGCTACATGATTTAAAAACAAGAACACAGGGAGGAAGTCCGCACACTCGCTGGTATATTCCAAGGGTTTTTATTTCAATCCAAATCGCACATACAGAAATTGGCTGACATGTTTCGGAAAGAATCCTTACTCATAGCCTCAAACACTGACATCTTGGTGGAACATATATACTACCAGGACCGCCCTGAAAGGCGTGTACTCGTCTGGCATGGGAAAAAACCTTTAATTCAAATTTAAAGGCACAGACCTAATGTATAGACAACATGTCCACCATAGAATTGTACATAAAATAACAAAGTACAATAACACAATAAAAAGTTACAAAAATACAAAAATACAAAAATGCAAAATGGTTAAAAAGATATCAGTATACAAAGTTAATATCCCACCTGGCATTTAAGCCATTAGGTTCCCTA
Source organism: Hyperolius riggenbachi (assembly GCF_040937935.1). Classification (NCBI taxonomy): domain Eukaryota; kingdom Metazoa; phylum Chordata; class Amphibia; order Anura; family Hyperoliidae; genus Hyperolius; species Hyperolius riggenbachi. Next base: position 309,951,961 of record NC_090646.1, on the reverse strand, counting down.
GTACCCATCTGCAGGATCCAAAAGGCCTCTCTTGTTCGTAATTTTTTGTAAACATCACCTCGTCTAAACGAGACCGTGACCCTCTCAATCCCTTGAAAAGTAAAGCCCCTCATAATACCATCATGTTTCTCCCTAAAGTGTCTCGCCACATTGCTAATATTTTCCGTCTTCCAAGAAGCCCCATTAAAATGTTCTGAACATTTTAATGGGGCTTCTTGGAAGACGGAAAATATTAGCAATGTGGCGAGACACTTTAGGGAGAAACATGATGGTATTATGAGGGGCTTTACTTTTCAAGGGATTGAGAGGGTCACGGTCTCGTTTAGACGAGGTGATGTTTACAAAAAATTACGAACAAGAGAGGCCTTTTGGATCCTGCAGATGGGTACTAGGGAACCTAATGGCTTAAATGCCAGGTGGGATATTAACTTTGTATACTGATATCTTTTTAACCATTTTGCATTTTTGTATTTTTGTATTTTTGTAACTTTTTATTGTGTTATTGTACTTTGTTATTTTATGTACAATTCTATGGTGGACATGTTGTCTATACATTAGGTCTGTGCCTTTAAATTTGAATTAAAGGTTTTTTCCCATGCCAGACGAGTACACGCCTTTCAGGGCGGTCCTGGTAGTATATATGTTCCACCAAGATGTCAGTGTTTGAGGCTATGAGTAAGGATTCTTTCCGAAACATGTCAGCCAATTTCTGTATGTGCGATTTGGATTGAAATAAAAACCCTTGGAATATACCAGCGAGTGTGCGGACTTCCTCCCTGTGTTCCTGTTCTGCTGTCTGGTTTCCAGCACCTTGCACAAGGTATCAGAGGTTGAGCGGTCTTTTTCTACTATATTTCCATGATTTAAAAACAAATCGCTGCCTCCTGGCGGAATTTTTCATACCGCCAGGAGGGTTAATAGGGTTATTTAAGCCTCTCACATTCCATGAAACTAATGTAATGTGCGTCATGACCTAAGGAAAAAAAAATGAGCTTGGTCTCACCATGAAGTATAAATTTACCACATACCATTGCAATAAAATGAAAATGAATTGCGATAAGCAACATACATGAACTGCATCATATAAACCTGAGTTATCCCTAACCCACCCCATCCCCTGTTTAAACTGACTCCCTTAAAGAGACACTGAAGCGAAAAAAAAAATGATATAGTGAATTGGTTGTGTACTATGAATAATTACTAGAAGATTAGCAGCAAAGAAAATATTCTCATACTTTTATTTTCAGGTATATAGCGTTTTTTCTAACATTGCATCATTCTATAATATGTGCAGATTACACAACACTCAGCATTCAAAATGAGTCTTTCAGAGCAGTCTGTGAACTAATGACCTCTCCTCTAGCAGAGGAAAAGTAAATAGTCCAGGAACAGTTGAGATAATAAAAGTCAGATGACAGCCCTCTCCACAACTAACTTAGTCGGAGAGCTTAATGGCTTGTTTGCATAGAGATATCAACTGGAGTTTCTGAACTCTTCCTGTACTGAAAACAATTACACTGATGTATCTGATCTTAATGTTTTATTTCTTAGCTGTGCTACACATACAAATCATAACATCATCATTTTTTTTTCTCGCTTCAGTGTCTCTTTAACTTGAATTACAAGGAGAAGGCAAGTAAAACTAGCAACTACCTTCAGTGTCATCCTGGCTCGAGATAAGACCTATCCACCGATATTTGTGGATAGGTTCCTATACTTGAACATAACTAGTTACAAACAACAATAAAAATAGAGATCCGCAGAGAGAACAAGAAAAACAAAAGGCACAAAGTGACCTACTCTAGATCTGCAGCTGTGGCCGCAGCCCAGAAAAACATCAGCACGTCTGTGCAAATTTGAAATAGGTGAACCGTTACCACTTCCCTCCAGTAGATGGCAGCCAACTACCATAAAAATTAAAACTAGCATTCCAAGAGGGAAAAAGAGGTATGAATTTGTGAAAACGTGTCTCTGGCTGCGGTCAGAGCCCAGTGTTCGCTAGTTAGGAATCAGTGTGGACCTATTTACAGAAAAAAGACAGTATAGTGCCAATAGGGCCTTATATAGAAAAAGTTCTAATAATTCAGAGAGCACATACTACAATTCTGGAGCGTCTGGTGCACAAGTTAACAGATTGAGAACCTGTGGAAGCAAAGGTTGTTAGGAGAGTCCAAAGCATTCCCGTATGAAGTATAACCTTATGAGTCTGCAAGTTCACATATCGTAGTTGTGCAACCTGTTTTATATAGACAGTCTGAGAACCTGTAAAAAATAAAGGCTATTAAGATTATTAGGTGCAAGGAAAGTATGTTCTATACAAATCAGCACATAGTTCAGAACTCCAGTATGAACTACAAGACCCCGCTGGCATCAGTCTAGATTGAAGAAGTCCATACTGATTAGGCTGGGGGAGAGGTTGTAGGACCGCATGAGTAGTAAGACATTTGTAGCAGGAGAGTTCCATGCAAAAAGAGTAATCAGGATTTAATTATAGCGGGAATGGCCTTATTTCCTTTTCTTAGGAGAGAGGACAGGGATTGGGAACCCCTGTAATTCCATCCACGCTGCAGCTTCATTCTGCGAAGCGAAGAATTGAAATTTCCCTTTGTACTGAATGCGAAGTTTAGCAGGAAACAGCATACTATAAGGAATTTCTTGTGTTCTGAGACCAGCTTTCACAGCATTAAAAGTTGCACGCAGTTTCTGAACCTCGGGTGAAAAGTCCTGATAAATCGACACTTTAACACCATTAACAGAAAGATCTGGGGCAGATCTAGCTTTCTTTAGAATTTCAACTTTGTCCCTGTAGTTAACCTATTTTGGTTCCTGGACGTAGAAACTACGCCCAGGACAGGAACCATGCGCGCTACCGGACGCTCCCACGGCCGATTGCGCACGTGCACTCCCGGCCGCGGATTCGGTAGCCACGGAATCAATGTATCGGGCTATGGTGCCCAATCACTGATTCCTCTCCCCCGCTGAAAAAGCAACAGCTTCTCTCGGAAGCTGTGATTTTTCTGGCCGTTCCCTCCCCGATGAGTCACTCTAAGCGTGTGTTACGCTTAGAGTGACGTCATGTAAACAAACTCATGGCTGCCATCTTGTGGCCAAAAAGTAAAACTACAACTAAAATTAAAAAAAAATTAAAAATAACACACAATTACATTATAAAACTATACTTTACATCCCACCCTCCCAAAAATACCCAAATAAAATGTTCATTGTGATAAGTAGTGATAAAGTTATAGGCTAATGAATGGGAGGTGAACATTTCTCAAGTGAAAACGACCGAAAATGACGGAACGCGAATGGGTTAAGCAGCTTTGCAAGCATTGGTCTCGGCATAGCTCCTGGCTTAGGGGGGCCTCCGGGTACTCTATGAGCCCGCTCAATCGAGAAAGTATGGGAGAGATCAAGATCTGGGATCGAGTCCTTCAGCCAATTTTCCAGAAAAACTTCTGGGTTAGAGCCCTCACTTTTCTCAGGGATGCCCACAAAACGCAGATTGGATCTGCGAGAACGGTTCTCTAAGTCATCAATTTTTAAAGAATGCTCCTGAGAGATCTTAGTGGACTGGGACTGTGAGGCACGCATTGGGTTAACTGTGTCCTCCAACTGACTTATTCTTCGTTCGGATTCAGTTGTTCTGTCCTTAAGTTTACTAAAATCAGCCTTGACAAACGACATTTCAGTTTGGATGGAGTTCGGCCTGGTAGTTAGAGATAGTGGAGAGCATGTATAGCTGCAAGTAGCTCCGCTCTAGTGGGTTCCTCCTCCTCCTCCTCCTCCTCCATGTTATGATCAGTAGATCTAGTGGTCTGACTAGAGCCTGGTCTAACTCTCTGCTCCCTGGGGGGTTCCTCTATGCGAGGCTTACCGGACAGCTTATGAGTCTCTTCTGCCACTGTGCTGCGAGTGCTTGGGATGGTGTCAGCGCAAGAATCCTCCTCCGAGTCTGAAGAGGTCGGCGTGTGCTGTTGTTTTGGACCGGCGCCATCTTGCCTGTCCTCCTGTGCGTACTTCCCCAGCTTCTCTGCAGTATTTGCAGCCACCGAGGGGCCGTATTTGGGCATCCTCTCGTGCGGGGGATCTTTAGAGATCGGCAGGTGTTAGTGTGGAGTGTCCGCAGTAGGTATCCACAGCGTGTCGCAGAGGATTTAGTCTCGAGCCGGGAGAGCTGCAGGCAGAGACGTCCTTACGCGCGCATGGCTAGCCACGCCCCCTACTGTGTTATACTTTAGACCAGTTCCAGGGTGTTGTGACCAAGGACCTCACACCCAAGCTTAGGGATACTGTGTCATTACTGTGTTATACTTTAGACCAGTTCCAGGGTGTTGTGACCAAGGATCTCACACCCAAGCTTAGGGATACTGTGTCATAACTGTGTTATACTTTACACCAGTTCCAGGGTGTTGTGACCAAGGACCTCACACCCAAGCTTAGGGATACTGTGTCATTACGATGTTATACTTTAGACCAGTTCCAGGGTGTTGTGACCAAGGACCTCACACCCAAGCTTAGGGATACTGTGTCATTGCTGTGTTATACCTTAGACCAGTTCCAGGGTGTTGTGACTAAGGACCTCACACCCAAGCTTAGGGATACTGTGTCATTACTGTGTTATACTTTACACCAGTTCCAGGGTGTTGTGACCAAGGACCTCACACCCAAGCTTAGGGATACTGTGTCATTACGGTGTTATACTTTAGACCAGTTCCAGGGTGTTGTGACCAAGGACCTCACACCCAAGCTTAGGGATACTGTGTCATTGCTGTGTTATACCTTAGACCAGTTCCAGGGTGTTGTGACCAAGGACCTCACACCCAAGCTTAGGGATACTGTGTCATTGCTGTGTTATACTTTAGACCAGTTCCTGGGTGTTGAGACCACGGACCTCACACTCTAGACTAGGCTTCTGCTTTATCTGTTATGTCCCTTTGCTCTCTCGACCTCTCTCTTGCTTTCTGATTCGGCACCTATACATATCTGCCTACCTGTTGTCAAACCCTGCCTGTACCTGGTTACCGAATCAGATTTCTGTCTCTGTACCTTATCTGCTCATGTGTTGCCGACCTGGCCTGGCGACCCTTCTGGCTGTTACTCATTCCTTGAGTGTTCAGTCTGTCTGTACTACCTGTGACACTACCCCGCTAAGTGTCAGGTAACTGCAGAGACCTCCTGTTCCTCAGAGAGGCCTCTCTGCAGTCCAGTCAGGGGCTCTATCCTTTTGGAGTCCTTTGGCTGCAGTATAGTCTGATTCCCAGTATTGCAGGGAATCACTGGCTCACAGGTTATCTCTTTCTCCTTTCCTAGGAGATAGTTCACACTTAACCAAGGGCCACCTGCTCCTCAGGTGGTCCATGCTCATTGTTATCTGCGTCTCCCGACCCACGAGAGACAGCCCACTGTTGCACCAAAACACGTACACTTTATCAGGTGTCCAGAGGTTAGTCATACTTGCATTATTGGTGATTCTGCAGATCATCAATAATCGGGTATATATCTGTATTGTTGGTGATACTGCAGATCACCAATAATCAGATTCTCTCTGTGTGCTGACACCAATCGTTACAGAACGGCAGACCTGAAAAACAAAATGGACGCACTCCACAGCCGTCTTGATGCACTCACCACCTCGGTGGAGAATTTCATCAGAGTGCTGGACGGTCATCAGACTCAGATCACTGCCCTGTCTGGGTCCATACAGGTCCTTCAGACGGCTGTGAATTCAGTGCGATCTCCTCCAGTTACAGACTTACGTATGTCTGTACCCGAAAGGTTTTCTGGCCATAGATTTGACTTTCAGAATTTTAAAAATCGAGTAATGTCGTATTTTGAATTGAGACCCAACTTGTCAGGGACTGAGGCACAGATAATTACATTTATTAAGACCCTGTGTAATGATCTGCTCGGCTGCCTGTGCAGGCAGGCAGCCTTTTGACCACTGTTCAGGTCTGCATTCTGCAGGTCTCTGGAAGAGAGACCTTTTGTTAGTATTGCCTCTTGCTGCTGAGGAATTTGCATATGTTTGTCATGCAGATTGCCTAGCCACATCCCTTGTGGGCTTGCTCTATAAAGAGCTTTGTTTCCCACAGTAAGTTGCTGGTCATAAGAGTTAGATCCTGTGTGACACTCGCCGGGAGTGTCAGCCTTGCTCTTTGTTGAAGATTAGCCTAGAGTAATCCCTGGAAACTGCACTGGGCAGGTTTCCTTAGTGCAGTTAGGATTGCTTATCTGTTTTGTTTGTCTGTTGCGATTGTCCTGTCCCAGCGGTGGTCGACAGGAAATCGTTCTGTGTGTCTGGGTGCTAACCGGAACAGCGGTTGTTACTGGTAGCCCCTTCTGATCTGTTTCCCTGGATCGCACTAGCATCCTGCGCTAGTGCTGTGGATCCTTCTGTTCTGCTACTCTGTACCTGGATCGCACTAGCATCCTGTGCTAGTGCTGTGGATCCTTCTGTTCTGCTACTCTGTACCTGGATCGCACTAGCATCCTGCGCTAGTGCTGTGGATCCTTCTGTTCTGTCTTCCTGGATCGCGTTAGCCACTTTCACTAGTGCTGTGGATCCTATCGTTCGCTTATTCATGTTTTCGTTTGTCTGTCTTGTCTGCTAAGAACACTTGCTGGAGGCTCGGTGATGTAACCGTTAAGCAAGAGCTCGCATCCTCTGTTTCATGTTTGTCTGTCGGTGGTTAGTTAGGCGTGTTTGTCTCTATTGTGCCTATCATGTGGAGACCACGCATAAACGCGTGCACTGTTGCGAATGAGTGCGGTGTTCGCGTTTAGCTAGCGTTTGTTATTTTCCGTATCTCCTCATTGTATGATTTACTGTGCCTTTGCTACTCTCGTGCTCTGCCTTGCTGTAACCTTGTGTCATGTCTGGTGATCGCACCTCTCGCGATCGCGTTCCTACTTCATACCTGCTGTGGTGTGTGCACCGTCGCGGGTTGGCGACTAGTTTGGTGCACACACATACAATCTGTCTCTGTGCTCATTCTCAATCGCCTCTCTTGCGATTGCGTTCCGTCCCTTCGTGCAATTCCTGTCTGGCGTGTGTGGTAGGGCAGAGGAGCTGTTCCTCTGCACTCCACAGCTCCCCCTGTCGACAGGAATTTTCCTCTACAGGTGCATTGCACCTTCTGCTGGGTTTCCGCAAATTATACGTTTGTGGAGGATTTCTGCAGTGTCAGCGCACACGTCTTGTGCGCTGATCATGGAGAGAATTCCACAATCGTTACACCCTGCTGTCGGGATTCTCAAACATGGGCATATATCCTTCAGGCAGAGCATGAGGCTTTAACGTCAGTCGACGAATTCTTTAAGGCCATGGCCATAATTTATGATGATCCGGACATTGCCTCCACTGCTGAGCGGAAGCTCAAAACTTTGCGTCAAGTCAAGGATCCGGTAGAAGTCTACGCAGCTGAGTTCAGGAAGTGGTCTGTGTCAGCTAGGTGGGGAACATTTGCATTGTTAGACTGTTTTTTATCAGGGTTGTCAGACGCAGTCTCAGATTTGATGTTGGGACACCCTGAACCTAAATCTATCGATGAGGCAATCGCTTTAGCAGTACGGGTTGATCGGCGTTTACGGTATCAGAAACAGACCCAGGGTAAGAACACTGTGAGATATGTCTCCTACGCCTCTCCTCCACCCGTGTCACCTCCATCAGAGCCAATGCAGATTGGACAGTAAAAATTGACACGAGTGGAAAATAATCGCAGGAAAACAGAACAGCTCTGTTTATACTGTGCAGAGGAGGGTCATAAGGTGCAGAATTGTCCCAAGAAGTCGGGAAATGCTGCCGCCTAGGTGTAGTCAGAGGTAATACCCTAGGCGTGCAGTCTTTACCTCTAAATGATAATCGCTTGCTCCTTCCCTGTTCTGTCACATGGGAGGGTCAGACGATTTCCACGGAACCTTTTTCAGACTCTGGCTCAGCGGCCAACTTTATGGATTACGAGTTTGCAAAAAAATTGGGGATTCCCATACTTCCATTGGACCAGCAGGTTTTGGTCACTGCAGTAGATGACCCTCCTCTTGGACCCCGGAGTTGGGTTTCAGTGTTGGGTTACTACATAAAGAGAGTCTTTAGTTTCTGGTCTTGCATATGGCAACCTCCACCGTTATTCTTGGCATGCCATGGTTACAACTTCACTCACCTCAGATAGACTGGGTTTCAGGTCAGCTAACGAGCTGGTCTACCCATTGTTATCATCACTGTTTAGCGAAAGTAACCGTGGGTAACACCAAGATTCAGGTTAAAGGTGTGCCAAGCCAATACGCAGAGTTTGCAGATGTGTTTTGTCCCAAATCAGCTGATAAACTTCCCCCCCCCCACCGTACCTTCGACTGTCCCATCGATTTAAGATCTGGTTGTATGCCTCCCAGAGGTCACCTCTATAACCTATCTGGGCCTGAGAAACTGGCTATGCAGGAGTACATCAAAGAAAATTTGGCTAAAGGTTTCATCCGCCCCTCTCGTTCACCAGCAGGGGCAGGATTCTTTTTTGTAAAAAAAAAAAAAAAAGATAGAGGCCTTCGTCCTTGCATTGATTACCGAGGTTTAAACAAGATTACAGTGAAAAATCGTTATCCTCTGCCCTTGATTGACAATTTGTTCACTCAGGTTACTAACGCCAAGATCTTCTCAAAATTAGATTTAAGAGGTGGATACAACCTAGTTCGTATCAGGAATGATGACGAATGGAAGACGGCCTTCAACACACCTGATGGGCACTACGAGTACCTGGTGATGCCCTTCAGGTTGTGTAACGCCCCGCCCGTCTTCCAGGAGTTGATTAATGAGGTGTTCAGGGAGGTGTTGGGGAAGTTCGTCCTAGTATATCTGGACGATATTCTGATCTTTTAGTCTAGTCTCTCGGAACACCGAAAGCATGTCAAGTTTGTTCAGAGGAAGTTAAGACAGAATCTGCTTTACGCTAAACTTGAGAAATGTCTTTTCGAAGTGACCTCTGTTGCCTTCCTGGGGTACATTATCTCTACGTCTGGCCTCTCTATGGATCCTGGTAAAGTTTCTGCTGTCTTGGAGTGGCCTCAGCCTGTGGGACTGAAGGCTCTCCAAAGGTTTTTGGGTTTTGCCAACTACTACAGAAGGTTTATAAAGGGGTACTCTTCTGTGGTCTCGCCCCTCACCAGTCTCACCAAAAAAGGGGCTGATACTTACCACTGGTCAGCAGAGGCACATACTGCTTTTTCCACACTGAAAAAACTGTTCTGTTCTGCACCCATATTAAGACATATGGATGTCACCTTCCCCTTCATCGTGGAGGTGGATGCTTCAGAGGTGGGGGTGGGGGGTGTATTGTCTCAGCGTTCGGGTTTACAGGGTAAACTCCACCCATGCGCCTACTTCTCTCTTAGGTTTTCACCCGCAGAGAAAAACTACGATATAGGTAACCGGGAGCTTTTAGCCATCAAGTTAGCCTTTGAGGAATGGCGACATTGGCTAGAAGGTGCAGAACACACTATCACAGTTTATACTGATCATAAAAATTTGGAGTACATAGAGGGTGCCAAGAAACTTAGCCCCCGTCAGGCCCGGTGGTCTTTGTTCTTCTCGAGATTCAGATTTGTAATTACGTATTCCCCTGGTAGTAAAAACGTCAAGGCCGATGCCTTGTCCAGGTGTTTCGAGCCCAAGACAGTACAGCCCTCAGCCCCTGAGACCATTCTACCTCAGAAGGTGGTTTTGGCAGCCACTGAGACCTGGAAAGATTGGACAGTCACTCTGAGCCCTTACCAACAGGATGTTCCAGAGGGGAAGCCTGACGGGGTTATGTTTGTGCCACTACCTTTCCGTCTACAACTGTTACAGCTGTTCTATTCTCACAAAAATGCTGGTCATCCTGGGGCCACCAGAACTCAGGATTTGCTGGCCAGATGTGCTTGGTGGCCTACATTAGCAACAGACTGTAAGGAGTTTGTAAGAGAGTGTGCAGTGTGTGCTAGGAGTAAACCTTCTCGTCAGGCTCCTGTTGGTACTTTACAACCTTTACCAGTCCCGAGTGAACCTTGGACTCACTTGTCCATGGATTTTGTGGGAGAACTACCCAGGTCTGAGGGCAAGAAGGTCATTTGGGTGGTAGTAGACAGATTCAGTAAGATGGCTCACTTTGTCCCCTTGAAAGGACTCCCCTCGGCCCAGGAATTGGCTGATCTCTTCATCCAGCACATTTTCCGGCTGCATGGCATTCCGGAGAATGTAGTGTCAGATCGGGGAGTCCAATTTGTATCTAAGTTTTAGAGAGCTTTTTGCCATCAGCTGGACATGGATCTTGCATTCTCATCAGGCTACCACCCACAGACCAATGGCCAGACCGAGAGAGTTAACCAGTCCCTGGAACTGGACATGGGGAGTCCAATTTGTATCTAAGTTTTAGAGAGCTTTTTGCCATCAGCTGGACATGGATCTTGCATTCTCATCAGGCTACCACCCACAGACCAATGGCCAGACCGAGAGAGTTAACCAGTCCCTGGAACAATTTCTTAGATGTGCCGTTTGCAGAATTTGCGCACAACAACCTGAAGAGTTCCTCTTCAGGGTTTTCCCCATTCCAAATAGTGTCGGGAAGATCACCCAAGTTTTCCCCATTGCCAGTGGCATCTACACCATTCCCGGCCCTGGAGGATTGGCAGAGGGCTTTGAAGGAGATTTGGGGAATGGTTAAGAGAAACTTGGGGGAAGCCTTCCAGACGCAGAAAAAGCAGGCAGACAAAAGGCAGTCCGTAGAGTGGAAATTCTCTCCAGGGGACTTGGTATGGGTGTCCACTCGGCATTTGGCCCTGAAGCAACTGTCACCCAAACTGGGTCCTAGATTCATAGGACCCTTTCCAGTGACCAGAAAAATTAATAACGTCACTTATGCGATTGATCTCACAGCCAGCATGCGAGGTGTGAGATCATTTCATGTGTCTCTGTTAAAGCCAGCAGTGCACGTGGATTCCTCTCCCCCCCCCCCCCCCCCCCCCGTGTTGGTTGATGACCACCTGAATATGAGATTGAAAAGATTCTGGACTCTCGGTTAGTGCAGAATTCCGTGCAGTATCTGGTTCACTGGAAGGGATATGGTGTGGAGGAAAGAACTTGGGTGCCAGATTGTCGCATGCATGCAGAAGAATTAAAGAAAGAGTTTCATGACTCCCATCCTGGGAAGCCTGGTGGGAAGTGTCTGGAGTCCACTCCTCAGGGTGGGGGGTACTGTAAAGGATTGCAGAGATGCCGCCGCGCGGTCTGGCGGCGGGACGGCTGTCTCCGCGTTCAGACCGGCGGTTTCCGCACAGCAGCGTGCGTCTGGTTTGTCTGAGCCTTCTAGAGCACACAGATGGAGAGCTACGCACGCGCGCGCTGGGAGGCAGGACCTTTATGCCAGGAGGAGAGGGATCAGCTGATCAGGTTGGTCAGCTGATCCCAGCGCAAACTGTCAATCGCTGGGTGGCGCTGAGGAGCGCTGCACTATATATAGATCTCGCCGGTCAGTCTCAGGTTGTCTGCCGTTGCGAATACATACGTGTAAGCACTCAGACCATAGTCAGATCCCACAGTGTGTTAGAACCAGGTGGACCTGGAAATTCACACTTAGCCAGATTACGCTTGTGTCATTACTGTGTTATACTTTAGACCAGTTCCAGGGTGTTGTGACCAAGGACCTCACACCCAAGCTTAGGGATACTGTGTCATTACTGTGTTATACTTTAGACCAGTTCCAGGGTGTTGTGACCAAGGACCTCACACCCAAGCTTAGGGATACTGTGTCACTGCTGTGTTCTACCTTAGACCAGTTCCAGGGGTGTTGTGACCAAGGACCTCACACCCAAGCTTAGTTATACTGTATCATTGCTGTGTTATACTTTAGACCAGTTCCTGGGTGTTGAGACCACGGACCTCACACTCTAGACTAGGCCTCTGCTTTATCTGTTATGACCCTTTGCTCTCTCGACCTCTCTCTTGCTTTCTGATTCGGTACCTATGCATATCTGCCTACCTGTTGCCAAACCCTGCCTGTACCTGGTTACCGAATCAGCCTTCTGTCTCTGTACCTTATCTGCTCGTGTGTTGCCGACCTGGCCTGGCCGACCGTTCTGGAGTCTTCAGTCTGTCTGTAGTGGAGTGTTCAGTCTGTCTGTACTACCTTTGACACTACCCCGCTAAGTGTCAGGTAACTGCAGTGAGGCCTCTCTGCAGTCCAGTCAGGGGCTCTATCCCTTTGGATTCCTTTGGCTACAGTATAGTCTGATTCCCAGTATTGCAGGGAATCACTGGCTCACAGGTTATCTCTATCTCCTTTCCTAGGAGATAGTTCACACTAAACCAAGGGCCACCTGCTCCTCAGGTGGTCCATGCTCATTGTTATCTGCGTCTCCCGACCCACGAGAGACAGCCCACTGTTGCACCAAAACACGTACACTTTATCAGGTGTCCAGAGGTTAGTCATACTTGCATTATTGGTGATTCTGCAGATCATCAATAATCGGGTATATATCTGTATTGTTGGTGATACTGCAGATCACCAATAATCAGATTCTCTCTGTGTGCTGACACCAATCGTTACATTGGCACAATCTTTCTCATTTCTGTGTATTCCTTTCCTCTTGTTTGCTTGGGGTCTAGAATGTCTATATTCAGGTCTGTGGGACCTATGGCTGGACACACTAGACCAACTACTGGTCATAGAGACATCAGATTGTTGCATCTGCTGTGTTGATCTATTAGGTGTGCTTCTAATAGGTTTCTGTGTTCTTGGTGCATATGTTTGTTTCCATCTATATGCTATCCCTCAATGGAACGCGGTTTTGTCCCTGTTGAGTTTGTGTTCATTTTTACTAACATTTTCCTGGTTCAATTTCTCTATATAGTTATTTATTTCCTTATCTTTTTGTATAACGATAGGATCCTCTTTAAAAGCTTGCAATTTATGGCAATATCCATTGTGACCTCCTTTAACCTCATCTCATATACATTTTTCATCATGGTCATCATATCATTGGCTTGTGTCTTGGCCACCATGCCAGTCCAGAATTCAGAATTATAGTCCATTATGCCAACCAATATGTAAATATCAACAGTATAATACAAACAAGGATGTTTTCCACCCCCTGGCCAAAGGTTGCCTTCTTTCAAGGGAAGAAGTGGTGGACTTACCTCCCCGAAGCAGGCATGAAACTGTCGATTTTTAAACAGAAAAATGTATTCACATACTCCAAAAAACAAAGCAGGAATATACCTGCGAAACACGTTGCTTGGTTTTTTGGAGTATGTGAATACATTTTTCTGTTTGAAAATCGACAGTTTCATGTCTGCTTCGGGGAGGTAAGTCCACCACTTCCTCCCTTGAAATGTTAAAGTTTTTAGCATTTTTTATCCTGTTGGCGCCTCTGTTCTCCGTCTACAATAGTTGTGTCCACCCTTGGTGGAAGGGTTTATACCCTTATTCTTCTGATCTACAGAGAGCGACATCTTAATCCTGAGTGAGGACAGATCTAATCTCCTCACCTGCCTTTACAGTGGTTGCCTATATGGTGACCCTGGTTTGTGAGTATATTGTTTACTTACCGTATATACTCGCATACAAGCCGAATTTTTGACCCCCAAAAAGGGGGCCAAAAGTTGGGGGGTCGGCTTGTATGCGAGTCTTGATCCGTGGTGGTTGGTGGTTCGCGTTTTTCCACAGAGGGCTGCATCACGGTCTGCTATATGCGGGTCGGCTTATATGCGAGTATATACGGTACTTTCGTATACCATTTTCATTATGCATACTACACTATGTTGGGCTCTCAGTGTCCCCTTTTTCTCTTTACATATATCAGACCATGTTTTTGTATGATTTCTCCAAGTGGCAGCATGTACAGTATATGGTGAAAAGTAAAGGTGATAATATCGCGCCATAGGGTACAACATATTTTAGTGGGACAGGGTTGGAGAGGAAGGGCCCTAAGGCTACCCTTTGTGTTCTGCCACCCAGGAAGGAGTTGCACCACCGGAGAACATTGCCATCTATGCCACAATACTCTTGTAGCCTGTTAAGCAAGATTTCATGATCAACTGTGTCAAAAGCTGCTGAGAGGTCGAGCAGAATCAGGATGGAACATTGGCCTTTGTCTCTTGCCATGAGCAGATCATTGCAAATCTGGGTGAGGGCTGTTTCACAGCTGTGATATTTCCTGAAACCAGATTGAAGAGGGTCAAGGATGCGGTTTCTGGAGCCTGGCTTCAAGTTGGAGGTAGACAGCCTTTTCAATAATTTTCCCAAGAAAGGGGAGGTTTGAGACAGGCCTGTAGCTATTTAGAGCGTCTGGGTCTAAGGATGGTTTCTTGAGTAGTGGCCTGACGATTGCTTCTTTCAGACAAGAGGGAAACCACCCTTCTTGTAAGGAGCCGTTGACTATTTTGTGGTATGCCGGTGTAAATAGCTCAGGGCATTTCAACATGAACTTAGTGGGCCCATGGTCCAGTTCGCAGGTAGTCTTGGCGAAGGTTTGAGAGGATATCCAAGATGTCTTTCTCAGTAATAACCTTAAAATCAGACCATGGTGGTTTTTGCATCCATTATATGGCTCTGCATGTGTTTCTTGGGCTGTGACTTGTATGGCAGATCGTATGGAGGAGGCTTTGTCTGAGAAAAAGTGGGCAAATTTCTCCGCCAGGTCCAATGAAGGTCTGACGCTGGATTTCTGGCAAGATGGATTGCAGAGATTGTCAACCATGCAGAAAAGTTGGGCAAGACTATTGGCTGTGTTTGCAATCTCATGAGACAGGAATAAGGACTTCTTTTTGTTGATCAGCGTTTGATATTTTTCCAGGTGAGAAATTAGGGAAAGTTTGTCTTCAGGGGACTGATGTTTGCGCCACTGTCGTTCCAGTTTGCTTCCCTGTTTCTTTAGTTCCTTTACAGAGTTGTCAAACCGGCGAGCGTGATGTAATGGTGCGGAAGGTTTAATTTTTAAGGGAGCTATGGAGTCAAAAGCAGCTGAGACATTGTGGTTATATTTAAGGACCATGGATTCAAGGTCTAAGTTGTGATCTGGCAGTCTGTCTAGATTGAGGTTGTTCTGAAGGTGTTGGGGTGACAAACCTTTCAAGGAGCGATATTTTATTAGTTCTTTCACTTGGTGTTTTGTAGCTGGTGCTGTAAAGGAGAAGTGGTTGGTGTGATGGTCTGACCAGACTACTGGATCAAATTCCACATTAGATATTAGAAGTTCTGAATGGAAAATGAGGTCCAAAGTGTGTCCTTTTTTGTGCGTAGGGAGGTTGATGGCTTGAGAGAAGCCCAGTTCATTGATGGAAAGAAGTAGCTCAGTTCCTAATTGCATAGCCCCCAACTGTCCCGTTTTCTTCTGGCCAGAGTAGCGGCAAATCATCCCGCGCCTGTGACGAGACCACTCAGACCAGAGACGGAGTCACGGAAGGTAAGTTCCGCCCGCTGCCAGCCACCGCACTTAGTTTTGTAGGAGAGATCGAGGGAGGGAGAGCACCCTAAGGTGAGGGATGGGGGGGGCCTTTCTCTGCTACTGTGCCCACCGCTCTCCCTCCACTGCGCTGCTCTCCTCCTGCTGGGGGGGACACCTGGCTACCTATTCTGGGGACATATACACCTGCCTATATACTGGGGACATATACACCTGCCTATATACTGGGGACATACAGTGGTGTGAAAAACTATTTGCCCCCTTCCTGATTTCTTATTCTTTTGCATGTTTGTCACACTTAAATGTTTCTGCTCATCAAAAACCGTTAACTATTAGTCAAATATAACATAATTGAACACAAAATGCAGTTGTAAATGATGGTTTTTATTATTTAGTGAGAAAAATAACTCAAAACCTACATTTCCCTGTGTGAAAAAGAAATTGCCCCCTGAACCTAATAACTGGTTGGGCCACCCTTAGCAGCAATAACTGCAATCAAGCGTTTGCGATAACTTGCAACGAGTCTTTTACAGCGCTCTGGAGGAATTTTTGCCCACTCATCTTTGCAGAATTGTTGTAATTCAGCTTTATTTGAGGGTTTTCTAGCATGAACCGCCTTTTTAAGGTCATGCCACAACATCTCAATAGGATTCAGGTCAGGACTTTGACTAGACCACTCCAAAGTCTTCATTTTGTTTTTCTTCAGCCATTCAGAGGTGGATTTGCTGGTGTGTTTTGGGTAATTGTCCTGCTGCAGCACCCAAGATCGCTTTAGCTTGAGTTAACAAACAGATGGCCGGACATTCTCCTTCAGGATTTTTTGGTAGACAGTAGAATTCATGGTTCCATCTATCACAGCAAGCCTTCCAGGTCCTGAAGCAGCAAAACAACCCCAGACCATCACACTACCACCACCATATTTTACTGTTGGTATGATGTTCTTTTGCTGAAATGCTGTGTTACTTCTACGCCAGATGTAACGGGACACGCACCTTCCAAAAAGTTCAACTTTTGTCTCGTCGGTCCACAAGGTATTTTCCCAAAAGTCTTGCCAACCATTAAGATGTTTTTTTAGCAAAATTGAGACGAGCCTTAATGTTCTTTTTGCTTAAAAGTGGTTTGCGCCTTGGATATCTGCCACGCAGACCGTTTTTGCCCAGTCTCTTTCTTATGGTGGAGTCATGAACAATGACCTTAATTGAGGCAAGTGAGGCCTGCAGTTCTTTAGATGTTGTCCTGTGGTCTTTTGTGGCCTCTCGGATGAGTTTTCTCTGCGCTCTTGGGGTAATTTTGGTCGGCCAGCCACTCCTGGGAAGGTTCATCACTGTTCCATGTTTTTGCCATTTGTGAATAATGGCTCTCACTGTGGTTCACTGGAGTCCCAAAGCTTTAGAAATGACTTTATAACCTTTACCAGACTGATAGATCTCAATTACAGTACTTTGTTCTCATTTGTTCCTGAATTTCTTTGGATCTTGGCATGATGTCTAGCTTTTGAGGTGCTTTTGGTCTACTTCTCTGTGTCAGATAGCTCCTATTTAAGTGATTTCTTGATTGAAACAGGTGTGGCAGTAATCAGGCCTGGGGGTGACTACAGAAATTGAACTCAGGTGTGATAAACCGCAGTTAAGTTATTTTTTAACAAGGGGGGCAATCACTTTTTCACACAGGGCCATGTAGATTTGGAGTTTTTTTTTCTCACTAAATAATAAAAACCATCATTTAAAACTGCATTTTATGTTCAATTATGTTATCTTTGTCTAATAGTTAACGGTTTTTGATGAGCAGAAACATTTAAGTGTGACAAACATGCAAAAGAATAAGAAATCAGGAAGGGGGCAAATAGTTTTTCACACCACTGTATACCCCTGGCTACATATACTGGGGCATATAGCCCCTGACTACATATACTGGGAACATATACCCCCTAACTACACATACTGGGACATATACCCCCTGACTACATATACTGGGACATATACCCCTGGCTACATATACTGGGACATATACCCCCTGACTACATATACTGGGCACATATACCCCTGACTACATATACTGGGGACATACACCTCTGGCTACATATACTGGGCACATATATCCCTGGCTACATATACTGGGGACACTGGCTGTTTGTCATTATGTGCATTTACTGGTGAAAAGCTGTCTCTTATTATGTGGATTTACTGGTGAAAAGCTGTCTCTTATTATGTGCATTTACTGGTGAAAAGCTGTCTCTTATGTGCATTTACTGGTGAAAAGCTGTCTCTTATTATGTGTATTTACTGGTGAAAAGCTGTCTCTTATTATGTGCATTTACCGGTGAAAATCTGTCTCTTAATATGTGCATTTACTGGTGAAAAGCTGTCTCTTATTATGTGGATTTACTGGTGTAAAGCTGTCTCTTATTATGTGGATTTACTGGTGAAAAGCTGTCTCTTATGTGCATTTACTGGTGAAAAGCTCTCTCTTATTATGTACATTTACTGGTGAAAAGCTGTCTCTTATTATGTGCATTTACTGGTGAAAAGCTGTCTCTTATTATGTGCATTTACTGGTGAAAAGCTGTCTCTTATTATGTGCATTTAGTGGGGAAACGCTGTCTCTCATTACATTACATAAACTGGGGAAACGCTGTTTGTCATTATGTGCATTTACTTCATATTTTTTTATGTAACTACATTAGCTGGTATAACTACATTACAGTTAGCCCCACCCACGGCAGGGTATATGAGTGATATATTTATTAAAAAATATAAGTGCATCGATATTAAAAAAATCTTCAAAAAACTTTATGGTAGGCGTGACTAGGGGTGTGTGCTGGGGGTGTGGTTAGGGGTTGTGTTGGGGGTGTGGCTAGGGGTGTGGCCTGTGTCCCGATTTCTAATTTTAAAAGGTTGGGAGGTATGTAATTGGGAGGAGTGTGCATCGACCCATGCGTTAAAGTCTCCCAGAATTATCGACCTAGGGTGTTTCAGTGTTATGCAAGATACAAGTTCTGCTATTTCCTTGAGAAAGGCTGAGCCAGCACCAGGGGATCGGTAGACAAGAAGTATGTTTATTTTTTTTCTCAGATGCGAGTTGGGCTGCCAGACATTCAAAAGAGTGGGTGGGGGCTTCAGCGAGGGGTTTAATGTTCAAACTGGATTTGAAGCACAGAGCTAATCCTCCTCCCTTGCGTTTTTTTCCTTTCGCAGTGTAAAACTGAGTAATTGACTGGTACCGCAGCCGCGAAAGTGGGTCTCGAGTTCTGATCCATCCATGTCTCTGTGATTAAAGCTATATCTGAAGCCTCTTTTAGATTGTGAATAACTGCTGTTTTGTTGTTTATGGACCTGGTATAGTTGCCACAGTACGTAAACATTCAAGCGAAATTACTAATGTGTAAATGAAATCACTTGAATTTACAAATCGTAATTACATATAGGCTTAATTGTGAAAATGAACACAAAAATTCACGTAATGGTAATTAGCTGATTGAGATCATCACTTGTGCTTTGGAATTCATACCAACATGCACAGATTAGCATCACCCCATCAATGCTATCATGAGCAGTAAGAATAAGCTCCTCTAGCTCTCTGATTTTGTTTAACATTCTGAGCCACATTTTTATGGTTGGGACCCCCATGGTCCTCCTGAGGGCTGGGATCAGAGCTCTTGTGGCATTGATCAGGTGAGGCAGTGGAATATCTTATTATTCCATCACTTAAGGACTACTTATGAGTGGCCTCAAGAAGAGCGGCAATCTTTTGAAGTCAGCATCAATCTGGAAAAACCTATCCCTTTGTTGTTGATCTTTTGAACTTCAAAGTGAAAATTAGGGTCTAAGTTACCTGAGCTGTCACATCCCCATACTCAGGGAGTTTGGGATTTAACCTCCAATTAAATTGCCTAACTCTGTTTGATTGAAACCTCATGGTCAAGTAGACTGGTGCCTGGGCAGAACAGCCTATAGACCCAATGTTTACCTCCACTATAAAATCAAGATCTGACTGGGACACCAACAAGTGATCTATCCGGGTGTAAGGATCCGCTCAGCTGGCTGCACAGGCAGACAGCTGTTTGACAATTCCTTGTGTCTGAGGGATGCAGGTCTCTGGATTAGAGACCTGGCTTTGTCTTGCAAGTTCCAGACCTGCTCTGTTGCTGAGGGATTTGCATACATTGGTTATGCAAATCATCTAGCTGTTGGCAGTATAAAGGTTGGGATCACCCACAATCCTTTGCTGGTCATTCCTTCCGGGTTTGTTGAAACACTCCTAGAGTGTCAGCCATGCTATTTCTTGTTAAAGTTATCTTAGAGTAAATCTTGGAACTGTACTAGGCAGTATCCTAGTGCAGTTAGATTGCATATCTGTTTTGTCTGTCTGTTGCGATTGTCCTGTCCCAGCCGTGGTCGACAGGAAATTGTTCTGTTTGTCTGGGTGCTAACCGGGGCAGCGGTTGCTACCGGTAGCCCCTTCTGATCTGTCTTGCTTGGATCGCACTAGTCTTGCGCTAGCGCCTGTGGATCCTTCTGTTCTGCTTTCCTGGATCGCACTAGCCTCTAGCGGTAGTGCTGTGGATCCTTCTGATCTGTCTTGCCTGGATCGCACTAGCCTTGCGCTAGTGCTGTGGATCCTTCTGTTCTGTTTTCCTGGATTGCACTAGCCTCTAGCGGTAGTGCTGTGGATCCTTCTGATCTGTCTTGCCTGGATCGCACTAGCCCCTAGCGGTAGCGGCTGTGGATCATTCCTAGCTTATTCCTGTTTTCCGTTTGTCTATCTTGTCTGATACGAACGCTTGCTGTAGGCTCGGTGAGGTAACCGTTAAGCAAGCGCTCGCGTTCTCTGTTTCGTGTTTGTCTGTCGGTGGTTAGTTAGGCATGCTTGTCTCTGTTGTGCTTAACACGCGGAGACCGCACTGTAAACGCGTTCGCTGTTGCGAATGAGTGCGGTGTTCGCGTTTAGTTAGCGTTTGTTATTTTCGTTACTTCTCATTGTCGTTTGCTGTGCCTTTGCTCCTCTCGTGTTCTGTTCTGATCTGTCTTGTGTCACTTCTGGCGATCGCCCTTCTCGCGAGCGCGTTCCTACTTTTGTTTCTGCTGATGTGTGTTCACCGTCGCAGGTTCGCGACTAGATTGGTGAACACTCATTCATCCTGTACCTGTGCTCTTTCTCTTTAAGGGCTGTTCAGCCCCGCATTGTCTTGATCTGTACAATCCCAATCTGGCATCTGTGGCCGTGCAGCGGTTGTACTCGTCTGCACTCCACAGCGCCATCTGCCGGTGGGAATTGCCCTCTACTGGTGCTTGCACCAAAGCTGGATTCCCCCCTTCATACGCTTGTGGAGGATCTCCGCCGTGTCAGCGCACGCCTTGAGCGCTGATCACGGAGATTATTCCGCAATCGTTACAGAATGACCAGCCAAACCGTAATTCCCAGTGTAGAGGGAATTTCCGATTTGTACACTTTTGTCGAGTATGGGTCCTATGTCTTTAAGAGCTTTAAAAAGCTAAATTCTGAGACCAAGACGGAATTACTCTCTGAATGTGTGAGATTTTGCCTGAATCCCACCTTTCAGATTACTGATCCGTCCACGTCAGCTCTCCAGTTTGCCTATGTGCTCTTGCAAGGAGATCTGTTCTCCTGGGCTTATAATGTATTGAAAGTCAATTCTTGGAATGATAATCTGTACCAATTTCTTACATTGATCTTCTCTCACTGGTTTAAGCTGCCTTGTTTACCACCTGCTCTGTTTGAGTCTGTAGCTGTTAATTAGTCAGCTGCTCTACCCACTCCATGCAAAACCATTCAGTTTGAAAATGAATGCAGTAATTATTCCCCTGTGTCTAGACAGCAGCCTCCTAAAGCAGCAAGGACTAAAAGCAGAAAAAAGAAGAAGACTTCTCAGCTGAAAAATCAGTTGCCCATAGCAACTACAAATAAAAAGATTGTTTCTGTAAAGTCTGAAGTTTGGAATACACTTGGATTTGATGAATCCGGTGAAATTTCTCAGTCTCAGGTTTCATTACCCCAAGAAAGGGCATTTGTGGATCCTTTGATAGGCAGAATTATTTTCAATATTAAAGGAGTAAGAAAGTCTATGAATATTCCTGACCCCAACCCTTATGAGGACTATTTAGATATAGGGTTGTTTGAGCCTCCTTTTGCTCCATGGGATATTGGGGCGTTGGTTGAGGAATTCGAGATTGATTGGAAGGCATTCTGCGATTTTTACATCGCAGGAAGTGAAAAGACTCTAAATGCTTGTCTTGATTCTGTGTACGCTTTGATTGACTCTGATGAGTGTGACGAGTGTTTTGTGGGTCCGGTGATGTGTGTGTGGCAGACGATTTTGGATGAATTGCACACATACCAACCAATTGACTCCAATAAAGAGACATCGTTATCGGATGACTGTTCCTGCCTTTCTGGGGTAAAGCATGTGAGTTTAGACACCGTACGATCTGAAATGAATGGGTGTACCGTTGTGGTTGATTCCTGTGCGAATCCTGAAGGATTCTCTCCTGACTGTGTGCAGTTTGAATCTATGCGATCTAATGCCTGTTTCTCGGATGTTCCTGCAAAGTGTGATCAACATGAATGTGTCATTCCCCTCAAAGGTAGACGGGATCCTTTGTCATCAAAAAACAGATCTTTAAGATCTTCCATCTATGATCCTGCTATGGGGAAAAGTCCTAAATTATGCAGCATCAAAAGTAAAATTAATATGTCTAATAAAGTTTCTCCTGTTGTGGTCGCCACTTCTTTTGCAAATGAATCTATGTCTCATTCTGTTCACAACCTTGAAGGCCTGTTGCCTGATGACAGTTGCTCCAGTGTTTCTGTCCTAAATGCCTTGCAGTCTGCGCTATGGAAGTGTCAGTTTCACAACCTAAAAGCGATCTTGGATTCGCAAATTTTGCATTCTGTCTCCTCGGATTCGACATCGTTAGCCGAGTCTAAGAGTGAGACAGCACTTTGGTTTTGCGAATCTGACTGTGAAGCATCTTTGCTGGGTCCAGAGAAGGTTTCTCTGAGCCTGCCCTGTGCCATGAATAACAATATGATGTCCAATCGCACTGACATTTGGGAGTCCCTTTCTTGCTTTGAAGAAAGTACTGACTCTCCACCCTGTACTCTGGATGAGTCAATATTGCCTTGTACAATATCTCCTGCAGTGTCCCTAGAGGCTCGTCTAGGTATTGCTGCTATTCTCACCTGTTTTTCTGCAGTTTTGGAGTTGCAAGCTAGTTTGACTGCTACGCAGAATTCTGGGTGCAGTGAGATTGAAGTTAGGGAGTCAGTGTGTGCTCCACTAAATATTCCTGTACATCCCACTCATGATGATGAAGTTCAGTCTCAGCTTATGGTGGAACCATTCCTGGGACATCTGCCCTGCCTGCAGGAGGTATTTAATGTTCAGCCCTGTAACATGGATAGTTCAGAATCCTTCATAGAAAACTTGGAAAATGACATTTCTGAGGTCTTAGTTGATGTTTTGGAGGTTTCCAAGTCCCTCCTAAAGGGTGCAGAACTTCTAGGAGATACCTCCTGCCCCCCAGATCCGTCTGAGGTTTTGCCCACTTCGGTAGGCATTGCTCTTGTGCTGACTACCTTTGCAGCTCTTGTGGAGCTTCACTCATGCGTAGTCAATGATGATATTACAGTCACAGAAAATTCTGAATTTAAGTCCGAGTCTTCTTTTGAAAGACCAGTACCTGTGACCTCCACTCATGATGATTTTCTGCCTGGTACTGGTTTTGGTCTTGTCGTGTCGGACTCTGAGGTTGGCAGCTCCCCGACATGTCCTGAGGTTTCTCCTGTGCTGGTGTACCCCAATGTGCTCTGTGACCCAGAAAGCCCAAGTCTGCCTCGGTTACCAGCATGCTCAGATGCTTCCTCGGTGGAGACATGCTCTGATATGGCCTGCCTGCTTGCATGCCCAGAAGTGGTCCCTGAAAGTCCTGATCGTGATGGGTGTCCTTGTAATTCTGAATTCGGAATAGCCATTGGTTTCATAGGAGGGCTTGATAGTTCTCCATGTGAGCCTGGTGATTGTTCTGCCCTCTTGGGATCTCTGTGGAGCTTCAAAAGGTTCTGGGAGATTCCGGGAGAAATTTTGCTTGGTACCCTGGATAAGATCAACAGCGGCTTTTGTGTTGTAAGGGACACTTCGAACAGGTATTGTGGCAGGTTTGGTATTTTCGGACGCTCCCTGGAAGGTGGTGGGTATTGTCTGGAGGGTGTCGATGGCTTCTTCTCTGGCGTTCACAGTCCTGATGGGTGTTATACTGAGACTGGTAGTACTGATGGGTATGTTTCGGTGGCTTTTGCTTCCGATGAGGTCGGTTTCGGCTGGACTGACTCTGGAATTGGGCCTTGTCGGGCTGTCCCGACCTTCATGAGTCTTCAGTTAGAGTTTTTTGGAAATACCAGTTCTGAGGGACGTCTGGAATCCATCCCTAGTGGAGGGGGGACTGTAAGGATCCGCTCAGCTGGCTGCACAGGCAGACAGCTGTTTGACCATTCCTTGTGTTTGAGGGATGCAGGTCTCTGGATAAGAGACCTGGCTTTGTCTTGCAAGTTCCAGACCTGCTCTGTTGCTGAGGGATTTGCATACATTGGTTATGCAAATCATCTAGCTGCTGGCAGTATAAAGGTTGGGATCACCCACAATCCTTGCTGGTCATTCCTTCCGGGTTTGTTGAAACACTCCTAGAGTGTCAGCCATGCTATTTCTTGTTAAAGTTATCTTAGAGTAAATCTTGGAACTGTACTAGGCAATATCCTAGTGCAGTTAGAGTGCATATCTGTTTTGTCTGTCTGTTGCGATTGTCCTGTCCCAGCGGTGGTCGACAGGAAATCGTTCTGTTTGTCTGGCTGCTAACCGGGGCAGCGGTTGCTACCGGTAGCCCCTTCTGATCTGTCTTGCTTGGATCGCACTAGTCTTGCGCTAGCGCTGTGGATCCTTCTGTTCTGTTTTCCTGGATCGCACTAGCCTCTAGCGGTAGTGCTGTGGATCCTTCTGATCTGTCTTGCCTGGATCGCACTAGCCTTGCGCTAGTGCTGTGGATCCTTCCGTTCTGTTTTCCTGGATCGCACTAGCCTCTACGGTAGTGCTGTGGATCCTTCTGATCTGTCTTGCCTGGATCGCACTAGCCCCTAGCGGTAGCGGCTGTGGATCCTTCCTAGCTTATTCCTGTTTTCCGTTTGTCTGTCTTGTCCGATACGAACGCTTGCTGTAGGCTCGGTGAGGTAACCGTTCTCTGTTTCGTGTATGTCTGTCGGTGGTTAGTTAGGCGTGCTTGTCTCTGTTGTGCTTAACACGCGGAGACCGCACTGTAAACGCGTTCGCTGTTGCGAATGAGTGCGGTGTTCGCGTTTAGTTAGCGTTTGTTATTTTCGTTACTTCTCATTGTCGTTTGCTGTGCCTTTGCGCCTCTCGTGTTATGTTCTGATCTGTCTTGTGTCACTTCTGGCGATCGCCCTTCTCGCGATCGCGTTCCTACTTTTGTTTCTGCTGATGTGTGTTCACCGTCGCAGGGTCGCGACTAGATTGGTGAACACACATTCATCCTGTACCTGTGCTCTTTCTCTTTAAGGGCTGTTCAGCCCCGCATTGTCTTGATCTGTACAATCCCCATCTGGCATCTGTGGCCATGCAGCGGTTGTACTCGCCTGTACTCCACAGCGCCATCTGCCGGTGGGAATTGCCCTCTACTGGTGCTTGCACCAAAGCTGGGTTCCCCCCTTCATACGCTTGTGGAGGATCTCCGCCGTGTCAGCGCACGCCTTGTGCGCTGATCACGGAGATTATTCCGCAATCGTTACACCGGGTGTATTTTTTATGGTGGTCTGTTTAGAATGTATAGTTCCTGCCCCGTGGGTGAAGCACCTTCCATGCATCAACCAGCCTAAGATCATTTAAGTGACCTTTAATCTCCCGCAGGATTCTAAATGGTAGTTATTATTTGCCTGTTGAAATACTGTATCTATTGCGGAGTTAAAGGGGGCATTGCTATCACCTCCCCAGACTATCATGCCCTTCGCCAAGTCCACCAGTTTTTTTTTGCAACAGTAGCTGTGAAGCATTCCTGCTTCACATTTGGGGCTTGATTCACTAAACCGTGATAAGACAAATATCACACCTTATCAAAGATCTCACATGTTATCAAAGTTGTCACACATTATCAAAAGTTATCACACGTTATCAGAGTTAGCACACCTTATCAGAGTAGCATGACGAGCGCTACAAACGTATGCCTGCTAATTGGCAATGGCACTCGTCTGAGCCTGCAGGTTCGTATCGATCGCTATGATACTCTGATAAGGCGTGTTAACGTTGATAACGTGTGATAACTTTGATAACGTGTGATAACTTTGATAAGGTGTGATATTTGTCTTATCACGGTTTAGTGAATCAAGCCCTTGGGGTGTAGATTGCTCCTAGGGTAACAAGTCTCAGTTGCCTGTTCTACCCAACATAAATAAGAACCTGCCCTCCGGGTCTGCCAGATGACCTGTAAATCACATGACTGGTGTAGCAAAATAGAGACACCCTTGTTCTTGCCGAGGGACTAACCTCATTATACTGTAGCTCCTGGTATAATATGTATTCCTTAATACAGGGGTATGAGCTTTGGGGAGCCCCTTAATATTGTACAAAACTATCTTCCAGGAAGTAGCATGCATCCTCTCAATGCACAGACTCCCAGGGCTGTCCTACAGTATTGTATCCCAAGAACAGCATTCAAGCTGATAGAGGTTAAAGAACAGAAAGAAAGAAAGGAGGGTAGAGAATCAATAAATGGAGTAGGCCAATTACAAACAGGGTGGTAAATCACGGTAGAGGAGTATTTACTACAAAGAATGCTCAATTGAAGACCATACAAATGTCAGTGGCTGACACCACTGTGCAGGGAAGAGTTTGGTGTTCTGCACCTACAATAGGTAGAGATGCATGCCCTAGCGCCACACACCAACTGTATCTAGTGATAAAAATAATAAAAAGAACAATATGTAGTAAGTGAGAACTAGTGCTGTGGGGAGATAGCTTCATTTCAAAGCCATGGCAGTGCTAGATTGTGTGGACCACAGTACTCCATTTCTGTAGCTAGGAGGCACAGACCATAGGCCACATGCTTTCTGTTAACCTTGATTGAACAGTGATAGGGAAGAGAGGTGGGAGAGGAGAGGAAGTGGGGGACGTGGGATGGGATAAAGGGATACAGGGGGGAAAGGGTATGGAGAAGGGGAGGGGATGGGGACAGGGAGAGTAGGAGAAAGATGCAAGTAAAGGAGACTGCAATACCTATCTGAATCCTGTGCACATGTCGGTAAGCACAAGGCAAAATTCTCCCAACATCCCCCACAGAATTATTACCAACTCAGTAACTGGTGCATACCCCTCTGCCTAATAGCCAGTCTAGCCATTTGTCATAAAAACATAACCCTTTGAGAAGAACATTTCTGATTGCAACATCCTGCATGAGGCTTGCTCAGTCTTAATCTAGTATCTCCTAAAGACATTATGATGGTAAAAGGGGAGGAAGGGAATAGGGGAAGAAAGTCGACGGGGAAGAAGTAGGGTAGCATCAGGGAGATAAGCTACAGTAATAACAGTAGTATATGTTATATGTTGCATATGTAAAATATACAGTGTATTCTTCCATTAACATCTACAAAATTATTAAATTATTATAGGCCTTGTAGCTAGGGAAATATGCACATAGCTATTAGTCTGTAATCAAGCTTAGTTGGTTGTATAAGAAAATGAGGCCTTTGTTAGCATAGTCATATGGAATCATAGCAATCTGTATAAGGAACATTATGAACTGCATCTGCATGACCACTTTCTGAAACCTCATGGTGTTGTTTTGGTTTGTTTGTGTAGTAGCACCACTACCCCCACGTGTCATGGCCTACTCTGCTGCCTGCTACCACACAATACTCCTCCTGCTGCTGCATTTCCCCCTGCTGTCTTTGCTCCCACTGCCAGTGCCCACAGTCTAAGGCACTGCTGCCATATGTCTCTGCTGTTGCTTGCTGTTTACATTAAAGAGGAAGCGACACCCATGCTAACCTAAAAATAAAAAACACATATTTAAGTAGATAAATACTAGTTCAACTTATATATCAGATGTATTGCACTGTCCACGTTATGATTCCTGAGAATTTTATAAATGAGAAGCAGAAAATCCTATTCCAGGCAGTGGCCATTTTGCCAAGCTGAAGCTGACATCATATCCTCCCTGACTCTTGTTTTCCCCCCTCCCTTCTCTTGCTCATTGTATATTCATTACCTGCCCTCCTCCCAGAGTCTTCAGACACTCCCACTGAGGTGTATACTAGGAAGTGCACTGTCTTATGTCATCATTGTGCGACTCAGTACAGCTGTGTTTACATCACAAAAGCAGGGTGATTTCAGAGCACACTTCAGAGATCGGATTTCAGCTGTCCCTTCTCCTGGAAACAATGCTAATAAAAGAATGGTAATCTTGATGGCGTTTTGAGAACAGAACTAAGAAATCTTATTGAATCTTTGTTCACGCCACACATGGTACAAGCTCAGTGGTATTGTACATTGTTTTCGTAATTAACCCATCAAAGGGGAGACCTCCTCCTCTAACATTACTGCGCATGTGCAAACAGTCTAACGCGGCTTAGTGTGTGAGAGAGTGTGTGTGAGTGAGAGTGAGTGAGTGAGAGTGTGTCAGTGCTTTTCCCTCCCCTCTCCATAGCACAACAAGCCCTGCTGCTTCTCCCTCCCCTCTCCATAGCACAGCACGTGCTGCTGCTTCTCCCTCCCCTCTCCATAGCACAGCACGTGCTGCTGCTTCTCCCTCCCCTCTCCATAGCACAGCATGCGCTGCTGCGTCTCCCTCCCCTCTCCATAGCACAGCACGCACTCCTGCTTCTCTCTCCCCTCTCCATAGCACAGCACACACTCCTGCTTCTCCCTCCCCTCTCCATAGCACAGCACGCCCTGCTGCTTCTCCCTCCCATCTCCATAGCACAGCACGCACTGCTGCTTCTCCCTCCACTCTCCATAGCACAGCACGCACTGCTGCTTCTCCCTCCCCTCTCCATAGCATAGCACCCACTGCTGCTTCTCCCTCCCCTCTCCATAGCACAACAAGCCCTGCTGCTTCTCCCTCCCCTCTCCATAGCACAGCATGCGCTGCTGCATGTCCCTCCCCTCTCCATAGCACAGCACGCACTCCTGCTTCTCTCTCCCCTCTCCATAGCACAGCATGCACTCCTGCTTCTCCCTCCCCTCTCCATAGCACAGCACGCCCTGCTGCTTCTCCCTCCCATCTCCATAGCACAGCACGCACTGCTGCTTCTCCCTCCCCTCTCCATAGCACAGCACGCCCTGCTGCTTCTCCCTCCCATCTCCATAGCACAGCACGCACTGCTGCTTCTCCCTCCCCTCTCCATAGCATAGCACCCACTGCTGCTTCTCCCTCCCCTCTCCATAGCACAGCATGCGCTGCTGCTTCTCCCTCCCCTCTCCATAGCACAGCATGCGCACTGCTGCTTCTCCCTCCTCTCTCCATAGCACAGCACCCACTGCTGCTTCTCCCTCCCCTCTGCACTCCTGCTTCTCCCTCCCCTCTCCATAGCACAGCACGCACTCCTGCTTCTCCCTCCCCTCTCCATAGCACAGCACACCGTGCTGCTTCTCCCTCCCCTCTTCATAGCACAGCACACATTCCTGCTTCTCCCTCCCCTCTCCATAGCACAGCACGCGCTGCTGCTTCTCCCTCCCCTCTCCATAGCACAGCACGCCCTGCTGCTTCTCCCTCCCCTCTCCATAGCACAGCACGCGCTCCTGCTTCTCCCTCCCCTCTCCATAGCACAGCACGCGCTGCTTCTCCCTCCCCTCTCCATAGCACAGCACGCGCTGCTGCGTCTCCCTCCCTTCTCCATAGCACAACACGCCCTGCTGCTTCTCCCTCCCCTCCCCATAGCACAACACCCACTGCTGCTTCTCCCTCCCCTCTCCATAGCACAGCACGCGCTGCTGCTTCTCCCTCCCCTCTCCATAGCACAGCACGCGCTGCTGCTTCTCCCTCCCCTCTCCATAGCACAGCACCCACTGCTGCTTCTCCCTCTCCTCTCCATAGCACAGCACGCACTCCTGCTTCTCCCTCCCCTCTCCATAGCACAGCACGCACTCCTGATTCTCTCCCCCCTCTCCATAGCACAGCACGCGCTGCTGCTTCTCCCTCCCCTCTCCATAGCACAGCACCCACTGCTGCTTCTCCCTCCCCTCTCCATAGCACAGCACGCACTCCTGCTTCTCCCTCCCCTCTCCATAGCACAGCACGCACTCCTGCCTCTCCCTCCCCTCTCCATAGCACAGCACGCGCTGCTGCTTCTCCCTCCCCTCTCCATAGCACAGCATGCACTCCTGCTTCTCCCTCCCCTCTCCATAGCACAGCACGCACTGCTGCTTCTCCCTCCACTCTCCATAGCACAGCACGCACTGCTGCTTCTCCCTCCCCTCTCCATAGCACAGCAAGCACTCCTGCTTCTCCCTCCCCTCTCCATAGCACAGCACGCGCTGCTGCTTCTCCCTCCCCTCTCCATAGCACAGCATGCGCTGCTGCTTCTCCCTCCTCTCTCCATAGCACAGCACCCACTGCTGCTTCTCCCCCCCCTCTCCATAGCACAGCACGCACTCCTGCTTCTCCCTCCCCTCTCCATAGCACAGCACGCGCTGCTGCTTCTCCCTCCCCTCTCCATAGAACAGAACGCACTCCTGCTTCTCCCTCCCCTCTCCATAGCACCGCACACACTCCTGCTTCTCCCTCCCCTCTCCATAGCACAGCACCCACTGCTGCTTCTCCCTCCCCTCTCCATAGCACAGGATGCACTAGGTATAGCCAGGGATAGGTGTAGCCAGTATTAGGTGGCCACAGCATAGGTAGACAGGGATAGGTGTATCCAGTAATAGGTGGCCACAGCATAGGTAGACAGGGATAGGTGTAGCCCAGTGGTGCCCACACTTTTTTGGCTCTTGAGCTACTTTAAAATTTGCAGAGTCCAGGAGATCTACCAACATTTAGGTAGCAGGTATACGTGTCTTCAGTATAGGTAGATAGGTATAGGGGTCTTCAGTATAGTTAGCCAGGTATAGTGTAGTTAGGTGCAGGGGCCTTCAGTATAGTTAGCCAGGTATAGTGTAGTTAGGTGCAGGAACCTTCAGTATAGTTAGCCAGGTATAGTGTAGTTAGGTGCAGGAACCTTCAGTATAGTTAGCCAGGTATAGTGTAGTTAGGTGTGGGTGCCTTCAGTATAGTTAGCCAGGTATAGTGTAGATAGGTGTAGGTGGCTTCAATATAGTTAGCCAGGTATAGTGTAGTTAGGTGCAGGAACCTTCAGTATAGTTAGCCAGGTATAGTGTAGTTAGGTGCAGGGGCCTTCAGTATAGTTAGCCAGGTATAGTGTAGTTAGGTGCAGGAACCTTCAGTATAGTTAGCCAGGTATAGTGTAGTTAGGTGTGGGTGCCTTCAGTATAGTTAGCCAGGTATAGTGTAGTTAGGTGCAGGAACCCTCAGTATAGTTAGCCAGGTATAGTGTAGTTAGGTGCAGGAACCTTCAGTATAGTTAGCCAGGTATAGTGTAGTTAGGTGCAGGAACCTTCAGTATAGTTAGCCAGGTATAGTGTAGTTAGGTGTGGTGCCTTCAGTATAGTTAGCCAGGTATAGTGTAGTTAGGTGCAGGAACCTTCAGTATAGTTAGCCAGGTATAGTGTAGTTAGGTGCAGGAACCTTCAGTATAGTTAGCCAGGTATAGTGTAGTTAGGTGTGGGTGCCTTCAGTATAGTTAGCCAGGTATAGTGTAGTTAGGTGCAGGAACCCTCAGTATAGTTAGCCAGGTATAGTGTAGTTAGGTGCAGGAACCTTCAGTATAGTTAGCCAGGTATAGTGTAGTTAGGTGCAGGAACCTTCAGTATAGTTAGCCAGGTATAGTGTAGTTAGGTGCAGGGACCGTCAGTTAGTTAGCCAGGTATAGTGTAGTTAGGTGTGGTGCCTTCAGTATAGTTAGCCAGGTATAGTGTAGGTAGATTCTGACAGCTGACAGCCGCAACATGTTACATGACGCGATCTACCAAATAGGCGGCCGCGATCTACCGGTAGATCGCGATCAACCTATTGGGCACCCCTGGTGTAGCCAGTAGGAGGCTGCAGCATAGGTAGCCAGGGATAGGTGTAGCCAGTAGGAGGCTGCAGCATAGGTAGCCAGGGATAGGTGTAGCCAGTAGTAGGTGGCCGCAGCATAGGTAGCCAAGGATAGGTGTAGCCAGTAATAGGTGGCCACAGCATAGGTTGCCTGGGATAGGTGTAGCCAGTAGGAGGCCGCAGAATAGGTAGCCAGTATTAGGTGGCTGCAGCATAGGTAGCCAGGAATAGGTGTAGCCAGTAGTAGGAGGCCGCAGCATAGGTCGCCAGTATTAGATGGCCGCAGCATAGGTAGCCAGGGATACTCAACCCTACCTCTGGCTGCACATCATCACCTACATTTGCTGTATAACAAGCATTGAACAGTTGTTGCATGAAACCAAAAGGTATATGCTTTCAAAGTCAGTGTCCAATTTTACAAACTTAATTATTGTTCATTGAGGACATAGTTTTCCTGTTTTTACAGGTTGTGTAAGAAATAAAATTTATTAAAAAATATTTCAGCATAAAAGTTTTTACATTAAGTACAAAGTAAAAAAAAAAATTACAAAACATTTACATTTTCATGGGAACAAGGAGACATTCAACTACAACATGAAGATTTTGCGCAAGAGTTTGTATCCACAAAATCTACCATGAAGCAAGAAGTCACTTTTTATCCTCATCAAGCAGACTTCCATCTGGGCCGTGGCTATATCGGCTCCTCTGCCTGCAGGCGGTGGCGGCGGGCATGTGTCCCGTCCTCTTCCTCCAGCAGCAATGGGGCTCCTCTTCTTCTCCCCTGGTGGCTGCACAGGCTCCGGGCAGCGGCGGTGATGCAGGCTCCTATGTGCCCAGTATA